>NC_053428.1:48639506-48939469 GCF_007990345.1 Gossypium hirsutum | reverse complement strand
GGACATGGCCGTGTGGCCAACTGTTTAGCTTTTGAAATAATTTCATATAGCCGTGTCGCAGGCCATCTACTAGACTGTGTTCAATTTGATGTTGGGCCACACGATCGCGTCACAGGTCGTGCCCTAGACCATGTTACATACTGATTTGAAACACACGAACATGTAAAGAGACTATGTGTAGCACACGATCGTATGGCAACCCGTGGCCCAGGCGTGTGCCCCTATTTGTGCCTTCAAATGCAAGTTTACCAATTTATGTTTACTTGGACATCAAACAACTCATTTACCAGCAATTAAAGCTACTCAAAACACGATCAAATCGACTGAAACATGTCAAAAACATCTAACCTAAGTGTCGAACCAATGTGCCCACATTGACACCACAATTCAATAAACAAATACATCCACAAAACATACCACAACAAGTTACAGTCAAGCTTATAAGTTCATACTAAAAACACATACCATACTTATCATTTCATTTTTGTCCATTCACAACCAATATACCATTTCTCAACTACTTTTAAGAGTTTATACCAACTAGCCAAAACATAGTTATTTCAAATTTCATATTAAAACCAAAAGCAACTATACAAGCAAGCTATTATCAGGTTTAAACAACTTTACGCCAACCTATTATGAAAAGCTCCACACCATATTTAGATTTTCATACCAAACCTTGAACTAGCACATTATTAACTAAAGCATATATTCCTCGCACAAGTATGGAACATACCACTTGTAATATGTACTTAAAACATATACAAGATACTCCTATTGCATACCACATATCTCAAAATTAAACGTTTTCAAAATCTACCAAAAAGAATCTGGATAGTGTGATATTTGCGTTGATCCAATCGCCCTATTCCGCAAAATGTTATCTACATGAAATAGGAAAATGACACGAGTAAGCTTTAATAAGCTTAGTTAGTTCACAGGTTAAAACGATAAAACTTACCGAATAAACATAATAAATCATTTAATAACAATGTTAATAAACATTAGTCCTATCAATCACAATCAATCAATAGTGAGTTATACAAATAGACAAGTTGTATAATCCGTTCAATCATACAAATTCAATCAAAATCAAGTCACGATATACTATCGGAAATCAAGCAAACATTTATTCAATTCAATACTTAAGTCATTTGACCATTTAAAATCTACTGATGAATGATATAACAGATATGGATATGCGGTTATCCACCGAAACACACCAAAATGCTCCAACGAGCCAAACCAACTGAGAACTCACCTTGGCACAAAGTGCCTAGTCCATTGGCTAACATCCCTCCAAAAATACACCTCGGCACCAAGTGCCAAGCTTGAAGTGTGACAGCCCAAAATTGACCCTAGTCGGGAAGTGGTTTTGGGACCACAAAACCGAGTCATAAAATTTAGTTAAAATTTTATTTGCATATCTTATATGTGTGATAGTACTTGTATAAAAATTTGATGTTTTAATTTTGTATTAGGAATGTGAATTTTGCTTGAAAGGATCTAGTTGAGAGACTTAGAAAATTATGATAGGTAAATAAGTAAGGACCAAATAGTATTAAAATAGGAAAGTTTGGGTTTGCATGTCAAAGTGCCCAATTCTTGATAAGTGGCCGGCCAAGCATGGTTCCATTCCTCCAAGTTTATGTTGTTTATTATTTAATATTGGTAAGTAAATTAGAATAAATAAAAGAAGGGAATTAAAAAGAAAAAAGGATGAATAAAATAAGGGAGGAAGAAGGAGTGTTCATCCTTTTCCTTATCACAATTGCCGTACCTAAAGAAAGAAAAAGAAGAAAGTGAAGTTAAGGCATTTGGTCATCTTCAAGTTGATTAAGAAGCTCTTGAATATTCGGTGCCTAGGGGAAAAGTTTCTAAGAAGTTTGGCCATGCATGTAACTAGATTGAGGTATGTTTGATATTATTCTTTGAGATTCATGTATATTTTAAGTTGTAAGTTTGAAATCTACCTAGCCATGGTTCAAATTTTGTTAATTGATGGAGATGATATTCGGCCATGAATGTTACATTCTTGGTTGGTATTTTGATGTCTTTGGTGATGAGGTATGAAGATGGTTGATTTTGAGTGTTTAATAAAAAGGATACATGAATTATTGTTAAATAATGGTCGAATGTAGCATGATTAAAGATGTGAATAAATTGAAGTTAAGGAGGTTGTCAATGAAAAATATGAGTTGGATGAGTTTTAAAGAATAAAAATTTAGGTGACTAGAGGTCAAGGACATTCGGTCAAAGGCTTGTGTGCTAGCAAAATCGGCCTAAATGTCGTTTTGATGTGTTGAATTGAGTAAGCTAGATGTTGGAACACATAAGGATTCGGCCTTCTAAAACAATAGAGATAAGTGTATGAAAGGCTAAGTTTAAGTAGTAAGGCCGAATAGGTTGTAGATAAGACACTTGTGAGTTCTTGGCCAAGCAATTGACAAATTAAATTAGAGTTCTTGTGACGTATAATGTCAAGTCTAACTTGGTATATTTGGCCACCTAACTAAGTACATCGGTGGTGTTGAATGTAATCTTACACATTCGGCCATATGGGGTAAAAATGGGTCGAGTGTTCATGAGATGAAATTAGGTGTTTAAATGATGTTATAGTTGACATTGTGCATATATACATGCATTCGGCCATCTAATTGAGTATGAAGGTGGTGTAAATCTAATTGTGATGCCCATTCCGAAGTATATATATATACATATATATGTATATATACATAAGTATGCCCATTCGCGATGTTACCTTTAATTATGTGTATAATCGACTAAATGGGTAATTAGTGAGGATGGTTGCCGAATATACAAACATACATATGCATGTGTAATTGAATTATGAATGTTTATCAAGATGGTTAAACTAGTTGATTTATTGATTAAGCTCAAGGAGTTAAAGGAGGAGAATCAAGCAAAGGCAAAGAAAAGATCATCGAGTAGCCGAGTTGGAACCGTCCTACCCAACACAAAGTAAGTCATCAAGCATATATTTTGTATTGATCTAAATAGACATAATGTCTATGTAATTATGCCGAATGGAATGACAAATTTATATACATGTATGCATGTGGTGATGAAAGTGTTGAATGAAAAGAAAAGAGGTGAGATGTATTGAGTTGTTGATCTCGGCACTAAGTGTGCGGTATAAACATTTATGATCATGAGATTGGCACTAAGTGTGCGGGTTTAAATTGTTCAGCACTAAGTGTGCGAGTTTGATTATATAGCACTAAGTGTGCGAGTTGATTATATAGCACTGAGTGTGCAGACTTAATATATAATTTTGAATCATATGGGCACTAAGTGTGCGACATTATTGAGTTGATCACGGACAGCGGATCGGGTAAGTACCTTGAGTTCGTGACTACTAGGCGCTATGTTTATATTTGAAGTTGAGCTTGGTAAGTTTGAACCTATGTGACAATTATAATTGAGGTCACGTACATAAGATTTATCGTGGAATAGGTGAAAGGTCGTTTAGTTGTATGATTGTAACGAAAACAAAATGATGTATGAAAATGCCTCAAATATCCTATTGATTAGTATATGGAATGTGAATGCATGACTTGGTATGAGATTGAATCGATAGGTTTGAGGAACCATGGTATGGTTCGGTATGGGTGGAGTAACTAGCCTCGTTCCATTTTGCTTCCTCTTGTGATAATGTTATTAATGGATGGTAGTGCATTTCTTATGACTTACTGAGTTATATACTCACTCGGTGTTTCCTTGTCACCTATTTTAGGTTTCTTGGACTCGTCTCTTTTTGCGGGATCGGGCCGTCATTGGAGTCATCACATCGGCTAGCAAGTTTTGGTACTTTCTTCTTAGTCGGCTTAGGAGAACATTTCGGCATGTATAGGCTATTATGTTGTGTTTGAACTTTGGTATGTAAACTTTTAGCCATGCGAAAATGGCATAAATGTTCGGTTGGGTTTGGTTTCATAACGTTAGGTCGTAAGTCTTGATAATTCGACTTTTTTTTATGCCATATGTCATGGTTGATTATTTTTGGTGTTAAAATTCATGATATGGCAATAGTGTAGTAGGGAGATGTTTGACAGTGATTAGTCTTTGGCATGGCTAGTCATGATCATAATTGGTGATATGTATGATGAATTACTAGTTAGATCAAGGAGAAATCACGAAATAGGCATAGTTGCTTTCGTAACAGATGCTGGCAGCAGCAGTGACGTGAGATTGAAAAATCACTAAAAATAGTAGGAGTGGAATTAATTAATGAATAAATTATGTAATCTAAGCTTGATGAGTCTATTTTCATATAGAAGTAACGAAATGATCATATGGACAGTATGTTAAGAGATATTCAGGTTCTCGTGAGACAGGGCCAGAACGGTTTCTGGATTCCCTGTTCCGACTTTGGAAATTCATTATAAATTAACCAGAGATAATTAGGAGTCATTCCATATATGTACAGATTCCTCTCTGAGTCTAGTTTCTACAGAAACTAACGGCATCGGTATTGAAGCTCTGTGCAGGGAGATATTCAAGTCGTAATGCGCAAAGGTCAGTGTAGTCGATCCCTGTAACATGGGAGACTTTGACTAATAAACTGTACTAATTGGCCCAACCAAAAATTCTACAAAAATTCTACCATATAGGTATATATATGAGTCTAGTTCCAGGGAAAATTTACGGAACTGGATTTCGAGTTTCAGAACTCAAGATATGATTTTTAAAACGACTAGTATGCAGATTGGCAGCTTGTCTGGGAAATGTCAAATAAGTGGTTTGAAGTCTGTTAACACCTCGTGTTCGACTCCGACGACGGTCTCGGGTTCGGGGTGTTACAATTTAATTGGTATCAAAGCTATGGTTTAGTCAGTTCTAGGACTACCATAGCACGTATGAGTCTAGCTATACATGCCGAATGTTAATGTTTAAATGTGTGATGACTTCTGACGGTTAAAATTTATGTTTTGATTAGTAAATGGATCCCGGTGTAGAGAGAACCTTGGCGGATGACATTGAAAGTGTAGCGGCTGCTCCTGCACAAGGGACACCGCCTGTTGAACCTCAGTCATCTGCGAATAATCAAGGTGAGGGGGCTAAACAAGCCTTCTTTACCATGATGAATGAGTGGGTCGCGCAATATGCCCGAACCAATCCGGCCGTCCAACAATTCCCGAATTTGAATAATCCACCCCAAGAGCCCGTAATGCCATCAGTCACTGATCCTGTGAGGTTGAGTAAGCCACCTGTAGACTTGATTAGGAAGCGCGGGGCCGAGGAGTTCAGGGCCATAGTTACTGATGATGCTGAAAAGGTCGAGTTCTGGCTTGATAACACCATTCGGGTGTTTGATGAACTGTCATGCACGCCTGATGAATGTCTAAAGTGTTCTATATCCTTGTTGCGGGACTCAGCCTACTATTGGTGGAGGACCCTGATTTCCATAGTCCCAAACGAATGAGTAACTTGGGACTTCTTTCAGACGAAATTTCGAAAGAAATATATTAGTCAACGGTTCATTGATCAAAAGCGTAAGGAATTCTTGGAACTCAAGCAAGGCCGTATGACAGTATCTGAATACGAACATGAATTCGTAAGACTCAGTAGGTATGCCCGGGAGTGTGTAGCTGATGAGGTTGCTATGTGCAAAAGATTTGAAGAAGGATTGAATGAAAATTTAAAGCTACTAGTGGGTATTTTGGAGATAAAAGAATTCGTAACACTAGTCGAACGAGCCTGCAAGGCGGAAGAACTTGGAAAGGAGAAGAAGAAGGCTGAATTTGAAGCTAGAGACTATCGTAAAAGATCGACGGGTAAAGCTCCGTTCTCAGCTGTAAAGAAGTTCAGGGAGGACACTAATAAGTTGAGGACGACTGCGGGAATTTCCATCAGAGCACGACCATCGACAGACTCCCGAGCTACTTCGGTAGCTAGTGTGGGCAATAATCGTCAAGAGAAACCTGAATGTCCCCAATGTGGGAGACGACACCTAGGTGAATGTTGGGGTAAGTCTACTAACAGGGCCTGTTACGGATGCGGTTCGAAGGACCACTTCATTAGAGATTGCACGGAGCTTGATGAGAAGAATAAGATTCAAGGTGCAAGACCTAGTGGAGTGACAACTAGAGGTAGACCACCGAGAATTTTAGAAGGTAGGGGTGGTAGTCAGAGAGGGGCCTCTGATACGGCTGTTCGAGCCGAGAACCGTACTCCTGCTAGAGCATATGCCATTCGCGCACGAGAGGAGGCATCCTCCCCCGACGTCATCACTGGTACCTTCACTCTCTTTGATACTAATGTGATTGCATTGATTGACCCTGGCTCTACTCATTCATATGTATGCGAAACCTTAGCATCCAGTAAGACTCTACCTGTTGAGTCTACTGAGTTCGTAATTCGAGTGTCAAACCCTTTGAGTCAATGCGTACTTGTTGATAAAGTGTGTAAGAGATGCCCTCTAATAATCCGAGAATCTTGTTTTTCGGCCGATTTGATGCTTTTGCCGTTTGACGAATTTGATGTTATTCTTGGTTTGGATTGGTTGACCGCGCATGATGCAGTTGTGAATTGCAAAAGCAAGACTATTGATTTGAGGTGCACAAATAACGAGATAATCCGAGTTGAGTCTACGGACTTAAGGGGGTTGCCAGCTGTAATATCAGCAATGTTGGCCTAGAAATATGTAAGAAAAGGGTGCGAAGCATACCTTGCGTATGTACTTGATGACAAAGAATTAGAAAAGAAACCCGAATCTGTACCGGTGGTTTGTGAATACCCGGATGTTTTTCCTGAAAAGTTACCGGGTTTGCCACCTGTTCGGGAGATAGAGTTTGGTATTGAGCTTGTACCTGGAACTACGCCAATTTCGATAGCTCCGTATCGTATGGCACTAACCGAGTTAAAGGAATTGAAAGCTCAATTGCAAGAGTTGACGGATAGAGGTTTCGCTCGACCAAGTTTCTCACCTTGGGGTGCACCAGTATTGTTCGTGAAAAAGAAGGACGGAACCATGAGGTTGTGCATTGACTATCGTCAACTGAATAAAGTGACGATAAAGAATAAATATCCATTACCGCGTATTGATGATTTGTTTGATCAACTAAAGGGAGCCTCAGTGTTTTCAAAGATAGATTTGAGATCGGGTTATTATCAGTTGCGGATTCGAGATTCGGACGTACCCAAAATTGCTTTCAGAACGAGGTACGGTCACTACGAGTTCTTAGTGATGCCGTTCGGGCTCACTAATGCCCTTGCGGTATTTATGGATTTGATGAATCAGATCTTCAGACAGTATTTGGACCGGTTCGTAGTTGTGTTCATTGATGACATCTTAGTCTATTCAGGAGATGAGACCGAACATGCTGAGCACCTGAGATTAGTGTTGCAAATTTTACGGGATAAGAAGTTATATGCTAAGTTCAGTAAGTGTGAGTTCTGGTTAAGAGAGGTTAGTTTCTTGGGTCATGTGGTATCCGCATCGGGTATTCGAGTTGACCCGAGCAAAATTTCAGCCATACTTAACTAGAAGCCTCCAAGAAATGTTACCGAAGTTCGGAGCTTCTTGGGGCTCGCCGGTTATTACCGACGATTTGTAAAAGGTTTCTCGATGATAGCCACACTAATGACGAAGCTACTTCAAAAGGATGCTAAGTTCGAATGGACGGATAAATGTCAGAAAAGCTTCGATCAACTGAAAACTCATTTGACTGAAGCTCCAATTTTAGTGCAACCCGATTCAGGCAAAGAGTTTGTCATTTATAGTGACGCATCCCTACTCGGGTTGGGTTGCGTATTGATGCAAGAAGGTCGAGTTGTGGCCTATGCGTCGAGACAATTGAAGCCACACGAGAGAAATTATCCAACCCATGATCTCGAACTAGCCGCCATCGTATTTGCTTTGAAAATATGGCGACATTATTTGTTTGGCGAAAAGTGCCATGTATTTTCGGATCACAAAAGTCTCAAATATTTGATGACTCAAAGAGACTTAAATCTGCGACAAAGACGTTGGCTTGAGTTGTTGAAAGATTACGAGCTTGTCATTGATTACCACCCGGGAAAGGCTAATGTGGTTGCGGACGCCTTAAGCCGGAAATCGCTGTTTGCTTTACGAGCGATGAATGTGCACTTGTCTATTCTACCCGACAATGTGTTAGTAGCTGAATTAAAGGCCAAACCATCATTGATTCATCAAATTCGTGAAGCTCAGAAAGTCGACGATGAATTGGTTACAAAACGGGCTGAATGTATTCCGAATATGGAATCCGAATTTCAAATTGATGATGACGATTGTTTGAGGTTCAGAAGTCGGTTGTGTGTTCCAAGAAATTCAGAACTCATTTCGATGATTCTGAACGAAGCTCATTGTAGCCGAATGTCAATTCACCCGGGGAGTATGAAAATGTACAACGATTTGAAACGTCGGTTTTGGTGGCATGGTATGAAACGGGACATCTCCGACTTTGTTTCGAGATGTTTAATATGTCAACAAGTGAAAGTGGAACATCAAGTGCCTTCAGGATTACTTCAGCCGATCATGATACCCGAGTGGAAATGGGATCGAGTCACAATGGACTTTGTGTCCGGACTGCCATTGTCAGCAAGTAAGAAGGATGCGATTTGGGTTGTTGTTGATAGACTGACTAAGTCGGCTCACTTTATCCCCGTTCGTACAGATTTTTCATTGGATAAACTAGCCGAATTGTATGTTCCTCAGATTGTGAGATTACATGGAGTACCTATTTCTATCGTGTCGGATAGAGATCTGAGATTCACCTCGCGATTTTGGAAGAAATTGCAAGAAGCTTTGGGTACCAAGCTGCATTTTAGCACCGCTTTTCATCCACAAACCGATGGTCAATCTGAGCGGATAATTCAGATACTTGAGGATATGTTGAGATGTTGCATCCTCGAGTTTAGTGGTTCATGGGAACGGTATTTACCTTTGATTGAATTCGCTTACAACAATAGTTTTCAATCAAGTATTAAGATGGCACCTTACGAGGCTTTGTACGGTCGTAAATGCCGTACACCACTGTTTTGGACCGAGCTCGGTGAAAGTAAAATTTTCGGAGTCGATTTGATTAAAGATGCCGAACAGAAAGTAAGGGTGATCCGTGAAAGTCAAAAGGCAACCACGGATCGTCAGAAATCGTATGCGGATTTGAAACGAAAAGACATTGAATATCAGGTGGGAGATAAAGTGTTTCTTAAAGTTTCGCCTTGGAAAAAGGTACTCAGATTTGGCCGAAAGGGCAAGTTGAGTCCGAGATTCATTGGGCCATACGAAATATCCGAACGAGTCGGTCCAGTTGCGTATCGATTGATTTTACCCCCTGAACTTGAAAAGATTCACGACGTCTTTCATGTTTCGATGCTTCGACGCTATAGATCTGATCCTTCGCACATAATTAGTCCGTCGGAGGTTGAAATTCAAGCCGATATGAGTTATGAAGAAGAGCCGATGCGTATCCTAGCTCGTGAAGTGAAGGGGTTGCGAAACAAAAGGGTTCTGTTAGTAAAGGTGTTATGGCTCAAACACGGGATCGAGGAAGCTACTTGGGAAACCGAGAGCTCGATGAAAGAACGATACCCAAACCTATTTACCGGTAAGATTTTCGGGGACGAAAATTTCTTGAGTGGGGGAGAGTTGTGACAGCCCAAAATTGACCCTAGTCGGGAAGTGGTTTCGGGACCACAAAACCGAGTCATAAAATTTAGTTAAAATTTTATTTGCATATCTTATATGTGTGATAGTACTTGTATAAAAATTTGATGTTTTAATTTTGTATTAGGAATGTGAATTTTGCTTGAAAGGATCTAGTTGAGAGACTTAGAAAATTATGATAGGTAAATAAGTAAGGACCAAATAGTATTAAAATAGGAAAGTTTGGGTTTGCATGTCAAAGTACCCAATTCTTGATAAGTGGCCGGCCAAGCATGGTTCTATTCCTCCAAGTTTATGTTGTTTATTATTTAATATTGGTAAGTAAATTAGAATAAATAAAAGAAGGGAATTAAAAAGAAAAAAGGATGAATAAAATAAGGGAGGAAGAAGGAGTGTTCATCCTTTTCCTTATCACAATTGCCGTACCTAAAGAAAGAAAAAGAAGAAAGTGAAGTTAAGGCATTTGGTCATCTTCAAGTTGATTAAGAAGCTCTTGAATATTCGGTGCCTAGGGGAAAAGTTTCTAAGAAGTTTGGCCATGCATGTAACTAGATTGAGGTATGTTTGATATTATTCTTTGAGATTCATGTATATTTTAAGTTGTAAGTTTGAAATCTACCCAGCCATGGTTCAAATTTTGTTAATTGATGGAGATGATATTCGGCCATGAATGTTACATTCTTGGTTGGTATTTTGATGTCTTTGGTGATGAGGTATGAAGATGGTTGATTTTGAGTGTTTAATAAAAAGGATACATGAATTATTGTTAAATAATGGTCGAATGTAGCATGATTAAAGATGTGAATAAATTGAAGTTAAGGAGGTTGTCAATGAAAAATATGAGTTGGATGAGTTTTAAAGAATAAAAATTTAGGTGACTAGAGGTCAAGGACATTCGGTCAAAGGCTTGTGTGCTAGCAAAATCGGCCTAAATGTCGTTTTGATGTGTTGAATTGAGTAAGCTAGATGTTGGAACACATAAGGATTCGGCCTTCTAAAACAATAGAGATAAGTGTATGAAAGGCTAAGTTTAAGTAGTAAGGCCGAATAGGTTGTAGATAAGACACTTGTGAGTTCTTGGCCAAGCAATTGACAAATTAAATTAGAGTTCTTGTGACGTATAATGTCAAGTCTAACTTGGTATATTTGGCCACCTAACTAAGTACATCGGTGGTGTTGAATGTAATCTTACACATTCGGCCATATGGGGTAAAAATGGGTCGAGTGTTCATGAGATGAAATTAGGTGTTTAAATGATGTTATAGTTGACATTGTGCATATATACATGCATTCGGCCATCTAATTGAGTATGAAGGTGGTGTAAATCTAATTGTGATGCCCATTCCGAAGTATATATATATACATATATATGTATATATACATAAGTATGCCCATTCGCGATGTTACCTTTAATTATGTGTATAATCGACTAAATGGGTAATTAGTGAGGATGGTTGCCGAATATACAAACATACATATGCATGTGTAATTGAATTATGAATGTTTAGCAAGATGGTTAAACTAGTTGATTTATTGATTAAGCTCAAGGAGTTAAAGGAGGAGAATCAAGCAAAGGCAAAGAAAAGATCATCGAGTAGCCGAGTTGGAACCGTCCTACCCAACACAAAGTAAGTCATCAAGCATATATTTTGTATTGATCTAAATAGACATAATGTCTATGTAATTATGCCGAATGGAATGATAAATTTATATACATGTATGCATGTGGTGATGAAAGTGTTGAATGAAAAGAAAAGAGGTGAGATGTATTGAGTTGTTGATCTCGGTACTAAGTGTGCGGTATAAACATTTATGATCATGAGATTGGCACTAAGTGTGCGGGTTTAAATTGTTCAGCACTAAGTGTGCGAGTTTGATTATATAGCACTAAGTGTGCGAGTTGATTATATAGCACTGAGTGTGCGGACTTAATATATATTTTTGAATCATATGGGCACTAAGTGTGCGACATTATTGAGTTGATCACGGACAGCGGATCGGGTAAGTACCTTGAGTTCGTGACTACTAGGCGCTATGTTTATATTTGAAGTTGAGCTTGGTAAGTTTGAACCTATGTGACAATTATAATTGAGGTCACGTACATAAGATTTATCGTGGAATAGGTGAAAGGTCGTTTAGTTGTATGATTGTAACGAAAACAAAATGATGTATGAAAATGCCTCAAATATCCTATTGATTAGTATATGGAATGTGAATGCATGACTTGGTATGAGATTGAACCGATAGGTTTGAGGAACCATGGTATGGTTCGGTATGGGTGGAGTAACTAGCCTCATTCCATTTTGCTTCCTCTTGTGATAATGTTATTAATGGATGGTAGTGCATTGCTTATGACTTACTGAGTTATATACTCACTCGGTGTTTCCTTGTCACCTATTTTAGGTTTCTTGGACTCGTCTCTTTTTGCGGGATCGGGCCGTCATTGGAGTCATCACACCGGCTAGCAAGTTTTGGTACTTTCTTCTTAGTCGGCTTAGGAGAACATTTCGGCATGTATAGGCTATTATGTTGTGTTTGAACTTTGGTATGTAAACTTTTAGCCATGCGAAAATGGCATAAATGTTCGGTTGGGTTTGGTTTCATAACGTTAGGTCGTAAGTCTTGATAATTCAACTTTTTTTTATGCCATATGTCATGGTTGATTATTTTTGGTGTTAAAATTCATGATATGGCAATAGTGTAGTAGGGAGATGTTTGACAATGATTAGCCTTTGGCATGGCTAGTCATGATCATAATTGGTGATATGTATGATGAATTACTAGTTAGATCAAGGAGAAATCACGAAATAGGCATAGTTGCTTTCGTAACAGATGCTGGCAGCAGCAGTGACGTGAGATTGAAAAATCACTAAAAATAGTAGGAGTGGAATTAATTAATGAATAAATTATGTAATCGAATCTTGATGAGTCTATTTTCATATAGAAGTAACGAAATGATCATATGGACAGTATGTTAAGAGATATTCAGGTTCTCGTGAGACAGGGCAAGAACGGTTTCTGGATTCCCTGTTCCGACTTTGGAAATTCATTATAAATTAACCAGAGATAATTAGGAGTCATTCCATATATGTACAGATTCCTATCTGAGTCTAGTTTCTACAGAAACAAACGGAATCGGTATTGAAGCTCTGTGCAGGGAGATATCCAAGTCGTAATGCGCAAAGGTCAGTGTAGTCGATCCCTGTAACATGGGAGACTTTGACTAATAAACTGTACTAATTGGCCCGACCAAAAATTCTACAAAAATTCTATCATATAGGTATATGAGTTTAGTTCCAGGGAAAATTTATGGAACTGGATTTCGAGTTTCAGAACTCAAGATATGATTTTTAAAACGACTAGTACGCAGATTGGCAGCTTGTCTGGGAAATGTCAAATAAGTGGTTTGAAGTCTGTTAACACCTCGTGTTCGACTCCGGCGACGGTCTCGGGTTCGGGGTGTTACATGAAGGCTTTACATTCGCCCCCAATAACAAGCAAGAAACACTATAAATATAACACGATAGTTTGCAACAAATGCTAGACTTCGGTATATTCAGTGGATAGGAATAAATTAGGAATCATCATCTCATCTCAAGTTAGACCCATACAATGCGCAATATAACCTATTGACATGCCAATTATATCCTATTCTATGTTCATTTGAGTTCGATATACAAAACCGCATAATATCTTATGATTCAGTTACTTTTCTCACCTTGAATCATCTTTATGATTATTTCATTAAATATATATAAGTATTCACAAATCATAATTCACAAGTCAATAAAATATTGCAAATTATGCTAGATTAAACTGTATGAACTTACCGAGGCTAAACAACAAATATGACAATATCAAGGGCTAATCAGTAATTTTCTCTTTTCTGCAATTATCTATCGGTTCTTGATCTATAAAGTAGTTTATTTCAATTTACTAGCCACAATTTCATATAATATTCAATTTTGTAAAAAACCCTTCTCATTTACAATTTTTCATAATTGCCCTAAACTTTTACACTTTATTCAATTTAGTCCTTAATATTAAAACGAGTCTCTTTTCACAATTGATTCATAAAACCGATTTTTACCGAACCTTTAACCATATAACAACAACCTGTAAATTCTGAAAATTTCAATACAACCCTTCCAAATTTCACATGCTTTTAATTAAATCCTTTAACTTAAAAACTATACAAATTACTTTACAAACTAACTCAAATCACCACCAAAGCTCAAACCCAAGCATGCACATCAAGAACAATAAAAGAACATCAATGGAAAAATTTATAAACTTTAACAGTATTTCAAAATAGTTCCTGGACTAGATAAATCAAGTTACGGCGATCTCGAAAACATAAAATTTACAAGAAACCAATAAAAATAACACTTATATGTATGAATATATACTTGGTCGAAATTCAAACTTCTCTAATGGAGTTCTTCCTTCTATTTTTGGTGAAGAAAAAAAAAAGAAAATAAAATAAAACAAAGATGATACTTACCCACTTTTACTTTTGTTTTATTATTAATCATAACATTTTAATTAAATTATAACATATATTTACTACTTTAACTTAATGAAAGCCCACCACTAATATACCTATGACTAAATTTCCATATAAAACCCTTATACCTTGACTTATACTCAATTAACCTAATTAACCTTTTAACAAATGATTTTTGTAAATTTTACAATTTGTTTTTTTTTCTTTAATTAGTTATCAAATCACTAAAATTTTTGGATCAAGCTTCAATATATTTATATAGTAACTCTGTAAATATTTAATAAAAATATTTACAATTTTAGTTTACAAAAATGAGATCTCGATACCTTATTTTTCAAAACCACTTGACGTTAACTAATCATTCAATTAGTAAAAATTATCATATCAAAATTGTACATAATACCATATTTGACTCGTAAATATTAAACAGTAGTATTTATGGACTCACTCGTCGAGTTTATAGTCCTGAACCACAATTTCCGACACCACTAAAAAATAGGTTGTTACAGTCCATTTAGTTTATTTAATTCCACAGCTTTTAAATATTTAAGCTTTGATGTATACTAATATATTTGTAAATTTATAACACACAAATATTAAATCTATACTAATATATAATATTTTAATGTAAATATTCTTTTAGTCGAAACCAAGGTATCCACTGCTGGTAGTAGTGACTAATCTCTTCGCCACAAGTTCTATCCAAAGAGGTAAACAGCTGAGCATGAAATGTGCTTCATTCCCATGAGTGATTTTCGAACCTCCAATCACATGGTTAAGAGGTTAGGTGAGCAATCAGTACACCACACCTCGTGGTTACTATAATGTAAATATTAAAAAATGTTATATAACCTAAATATAAAATTGTAATAAATGAAAAGTATATAAAATTATTAAATATTAAATTTAAAATATAAATATTTTTAAAAAAATTTAAAAATATATGGAGGGCCTAAAATGAACTTAAATTTACAAATATGAACAAATTTGGATAAAAGTTTAGACACATATTTCAGGCTGAGTTGGGTCGGACCTAGTCCATGAACACCTTTAGTGTCAGATGTGTGGTCTCTTAGTGCGGGCTGGTGAAATCTTAAGCTCGTAAGTGTCTTAACTCACAAAGTGTTCTCTTTAGTCAAAGGTGTTGACTTATAGGTCTTGTTCTCATTAGGTAAGCTTGTAAGATATAAGAATAACAAATTATAGCATTTAAGAATATTTAAATATTTTATTTTATTTTATTATGAAAATTTTATATATTTTTTATAAATATAATATTTTTATACTCAATTTTTTTTTATCGTTGGATCGAACCAAGTTTGGATAACAAAAAAACTTATGCAAAGTCCAATTTAACTCGTAAACGCTATAGATATTTTTTTAAAATATTAATAAATTAATTTTATAATTTTAAATCTATTTTATAATAAAAAATAAAAAATAATATTTTATAAATTTTTGCCCCGTAACATTCTATTATTAGTTTAAATATATAATAGCATAGTTTCCACGAGGTTGATTATTTGTTTGTGTCAAATTATGGAATAAAAATGTGAAGATTAAAATATGTTTTAAATCTTTATGCACTTTATATATTTGAAATTTAGTCCTCTACTTTTATTTTCAAGAATGTAATCCCTCAACTATTTTAATTTAAAAATTCAAGTTCAGTTTTTATCACAATTAAAATTCTTCTATTAAATTTACTGGATTGTATTTTGAAATTAAAAAAAATTCACTTGATAGTCATGCAACAAAAAAAAATATTGAAAATTATTATTAGAATTTTTTTTCTTAAAAACATCCGTTTGAATTTATCAGGATAAAATATTTTTTTGTTGTAGTGTTTTTAAGAAAAATTGACATCAATATTTGATTGAAATGATTAACAATACTAACTATTTAGACTAACTATTGACATTATAAAGTAGATGAACCAAATTATATAAAAATTAAAACATATATATTAAATATTAAGTTTCAACATAGTATAAGAGCCAAAATTGAAATTTCACCATTATTTTATAATGTTAAAAAAAGGCATACTCAATAGAAATGGGAAGCCACTTGTCAATCTCTAATATTCTTAAAACATTCAAATTATATACATGAAATATTTTAATAAAAAGTTAATAATATTAACTATTTAGACTAATTAATAATATTATAAAAATATAGGGATCAAATTTTGTTAAAAATTAAAGTATAAAGATTAAATCATATATTTAAACATAATAAAAAGACCAAAATTAAAATTTAACCACTTATCTATAATGCAAAAAAAAAAAAAAAAACACCCTGAAGTTCCATTTGTCAATAGAAGGATCTTCCTTGTATATATAGTCTACATATATATATTTATACTCTTATTTGAATCCTTATCTAAGATGGTGCCACAATTTAATTAGATGTGGACTCAGTTAGAGAAATTACGAAAATATTTTTCATAATTAAAATAATTTACATTATTTGATGGTATTTTAATACTTTATTTAAAATAAATAACTTGTATATGGTGGCATTTAAGTTCATGACGTTTGCATCGATAAGACTTTAATTTTACCACTCAATCAATGTTTTATCTTGAAACGTTTAGTACCTTTTAATTTAATATTGCACATATTTCATTTGCTATTACTATTAATTAATTTTAAATTATACGTCTTCTTTATTTATTATATATTGTTTTTAAATACATTCTTTATTTCGACCCTTTAGCTACATTTGCAATTTCGCAGTTATTTATAATTACATTTATAGTTATGATTACTTGAACATGAATCCATTTGAAATATAGGTAAAATTTTATGTTTGGACTTAATCCATTTATATAAGAATATTATCAGATTAGTTTTTTTTTAATGAAAAATTTGCCTCCTTTCAAAAAATTATAAAATTAATAGTAAAAAACAAATTTCTTTGAATGAATATTCTTATTATAAGTTTTGATTTTAACATAATGCTTCCTCAACCTATAAATGGGTGGATAATGTGCTTTAACACACTTAAACTTATATCCTCTTGTATTGACAACAATACTCATACTAATTAATTGAACTAAAACTCAATTAGCAAGTATAGAAGTTTTGAAAGAGAGAAATATATTTGTAAAGTGAGTGAGATATACATTCAAACTATTGATAAATAAACAAATCTATTCTATACCACCTAAAACGCCTTTTAAACAATACCATCCATTCATTGGTGAGGGAATATAAAATTTTAGGCAATAGATATTATTGTAGCTTAAAATGTTTAATTTATTATATATTTAATTGATAATTTTTATATAATTCACAAATTATTCATAAGCATTTTATACACTTAAATGCCTTTCAACTTATAACAATAATACTCCATCAATAAAGTTACACTAATCTTCAATTTCAACTTTTATTGTTACATATTGGTTACTTAAAATTATTTTGTTACCCAGTTTAACCATTTTTTAATAGTATTAAAAACAAGTAAAAGCATTGATCCACCATTGATTGGTGTTCAATGACATTAACCACTATTAATTGTGCATTTTATCAACGGTTAACTATCTACGTGATGCTATAAGAACACGCCTCGTCATCTTTTTTTTTTTTTTTACTTTTTAAATATTATATATAATATGCTGTTAAGAAATCATATATAATATATAAAAAATTCAAAAACAGTTTTAAAAAATTTAAAAATATAAATATAATTTTTTTAAAAAATATTATATAAAAATTGAATTTTTTTTAAAAAATTATATAAAAATCAAAATATTATATAAAGATTGAAAATTTTTAAAAATTTTTAAAATATATATAAATTTTATTTTTTTCAAAAACTCTAAATTCTAACAGCTTGTTTGGTTTGGTGTATTGGCTATGCCAATACACCTCTAATCGGTGGGCCCCACCTAATACTTCTCTAATCCGCCGTTTGGTTCAGCGTATTGCTAATACGCGTGTATTCCGTTACTTTCCTAATCGGTGAAAAGCACCGATTTCTATTCCCCCCTTCTGCCCAGATTAGGTGACGCTTCAGCAAACCCTCCCTCTTTTACCCTCCCCCGATCCCCTTTGTTTCTCTTCTGTTTTCCACCTTCATCCGATTTGCTTCCTTGTTTCATTGCTTTTCTTTTCTGCCAATTTGGTCCCAGTTTATTTTCTTGCCTTTTCCTTTGTTTTCTTTCGTTTTCCCTCTTACCAAACACTAAATTTTCCCTCTCTTTCTCTCTATTTTCTTTCATAATACTCGGAGCGTAAAAAGAAAAAATACTGTAATTACTTTCTAGACGATAACTAGAGAGAGTGAAGCCAAGAACTTTCTGGAATTTTTAATCTAACCTTCTTCTTTTTTTGTTTTAGTTCAGAGAGAGTGTTTTTGAATTTCATCGTTTGTTAATTTCTTCTTTAGTTTCCTTTTTTTTTGCTACTTGATTCGGTTAACGATCAATATGTGAGATTTAGCTCTTTGATAGTCGGAATTAGAATGATGGAGCGGTTAATCTCCGTTTGTTTACAGTTGATTTTGGTGTTGGATTTGGTTTTCAGAGTTTCAGGAAATGCGGAAGGTTCGTCATGATTATTTCCTCTTATTTTCTTGTTTGAACTTTGAACTTTGCAAATGGAATTATTGTTAAATTTAATGTATATGATTCAAATTAGATGAATTTAGTAGCTATTGGATTGGTTTAGCAGTGGCATAAGGTTGACTGTTTGTTTTAAATTTCAATTAGCTTTGGTGTTGTAATTGGCTTCACTGGAGAGATACTTGCACGCTTACTAATTTATGCGAAAGTTTTCGATACAATTTTACGTTCTAATTCTCGATATCCAGTTTGGTTAAATTAACCAATGCGTTGTCTTCATCCATGTCTGTTGTCGTCTTGAACCCTGTTTGTTGTTTTGAATCTTTCAAGTTATAGTGGAGCTTTAGCGCTTTACAGTATTTTAAATGTTTTCATGATATGATTTTAACTTCTTTGTTGTTATCTGTTTATGTGATGAAATAAATCTTCTTTACAGTATTTTAAATGGTGCAGGATGTTGTATTATGCCATGCAGGGATCTTTCAAACAATAAGCTAGAAGGAGATATTCCAGTTAATGGTTCCTTTTCACTCTTCACTCCCATCAGGTTTTTCTCTTATGTTATTTCATGTTTCTCCCACCCTAACTTCTGATCCTCGTCGCCACTGTTTTATCATATCTGTACTCTTAGGCTAGCCTCTTGAATTGCTGCTTCTTTTGTTCACAGTTTTGCTAATAATCGGTTGAATAATCCTCCACCTGCTCCGCCGCCTCCTATCACACCTACAGCTCCAATTCCATCAGGTTTGTTCTCGATTTTATTATTATTATTAATAATTATTATTAGCTTTTAATTGTGCTTAACTTTGAGGCCTGCTTCACTTTTATTTGTATTTATATAGATATTTGATTGGGAGTTGAGATATTCCTTTGTATTTTTCTTTGCATTTGCCAATTTTTTGGTATATTGCTGATCCTGAGCTTTTTTACATCTGGGTCTGTTTTTTAAGAAGGTGCCTTTGAGCTCAGATCTAAAATCTGATTATAATATTGCCTAAGATGGCTTTAGGTTCCTATTTAATAGGTACTGGCTGTTTTCTCCTCGTTTATTTCTTTAGTCTCATGTTTCACATTTGTGCTATGCTCTCTGTATTTGGTGCGCCATTTATCATATGTATGTTCTTCAGGTTGCCAATTTTTTTCTGACTGTTAATTATTAAATCTATTGTTAGCCTCAATTATCAAATATCTTCTCTTTTGCTTCTTCAGTTTGAGATGATATTCTGAGCTACTGATCACCTACTGGAAACTTGTATTATAACATTTGTTATTTTTAAATTCATGTGCTTGGTGAATGTGGATTGTCTTTGAATCGAAGTGGAATTGTTAGAAATTCGTGGATGCCAAATACTTTTTGAACTCTTGTTACAATGGACCATCTATTGATCTGATTTTTACATTGTCTAGAACGTCCGGAATCTCAAGCACCACTTGATTGGGCTGTAAGGAAACGGATTGCATTAGGAGCTGCAAGGGGGCTTGCATATTTGCATGATCATTGTGACCCTAAGATTATACACCGTGATGTAAAGGCTGCAAATATATTGTTGGATGAGGAATTTGAAGCAGTTGTCGGAGACTTTGGGTTGGCCAAATTAATGGACTACAAAGATACGCACGTCACAACTGATGTTCGTGGCACAATTGGTCACATAGCTCCTGAATACCTATCAACTGGAAAGTCATTAGAGAAAACTGATGTTTTTGGCTACGGTGTCATGCTTCTTGAACTCATTACAAGACAGAGGGCTTTCGATCTAGCTCGGCTTGCAAATGATGATGATGTCATGCAGCCATTACCTCTCAGAGCTGCACAAGACCTCATTAGATTCTTGCATCAGCCAGTTTATCACAGTCAGAGATTTAAATTGTGGCTTAGCTATTTTGAGATATATGGTGGAAAACTCTTTGACCTTTTGAGTGATAGAAAGTAATTCCCTTTTCTTTCCTTGCTTATTTATTTATGCATGTCCATGTGTGTTATCAATCAATTTCTTTCTTAAAAGCACTTGATTGAGTATGATGTGTAATAAATTTTAATTATCTTCTGGTTTGACCTATTATGTATCAAGCCATTTGCCCTTCACACATTCTCTCTTTCAATATGTATTCTGGTATAAATGTGCATGCACATACATATTCGAATTTTTTAAAATTGGAACATTAGATATAATCAAGTAAAGAACTTGATTAAAAAACAAATATTCAATATATTAAAATTGGATCTGTAGATATAATACAATGAATAAATTGTAAGGTGATTAAAATTGAATGAATAAATTAGAAAAATTTTATTAAAAATAAAACTAATTAAATGTGTATATTCATATACACTGCATTAATTAAAAATATTTTTAAATAATTAAAATAAAAAATATTATTTTAATAATATTACATATATATCGACTTTTGAACCAGTGGCAACTACTTCAGTACAAAATAAAAAAGGTAATTAATAAGCAGGCTCATTCATAATTTTTTCCCCACAGAATGAATGATGTTATTTGCAAACAAAAGCCGTCCTCAAAAATCTTCTCCCAAATTTTTTTGGCCATTGATATAAATATAAACTGGTTAATGTGGTATATTAATATATAAAAGGAAATGAGTATATAAATTCATATAAGAATATTGATTATTAAGAATTTTATTAAATTATATATTTTAATTATAATATATTTAATAATAATTATGTTAAAATATGATTAAATTATTTATTATTGATATTAATAATCTTATTAAAATTTAATAACAATAACAATAATTATTTACCTAAACCAATTTATGCTAAGGGTATTCTAGTCATTTTAGTTTTTTCCATTATACTATTACACCTCTATTCCATTCAACCAAACACAAGATTACTATTACGCCTCTATTCCATTACATTCAACCAAACAGTTGATTTGCTATTACACCTCTATTCCAATACACCTCTAATCCAATACACCTCTATTCCAATACACCTCTAATCCAATACAGCGAACCAAACGTGCCCTAAAAATTCAAAAAATATATCTAAATTTCTAAAATTTAAAACTTTATATATATTTTTGATCAACTTTGTCTATTTTAGAAATTTAGATATATTATTTTGAATTTTTAGAATTTAGAGTTTTTGAAAAAAAAAATTATGACCAATTTTTTAGAATATATATTTTTGAAAATTAAGTTTTTTTTTCAATTTTTTAAAAGTTAAATATATATTTTTAATTTTTATAACTTTTTTCAATTTTTGTATAATATTTTGATTTTTTAATTTGTATTTATATATATAAAAGGGTAAGATCAAAAGAGTGTAAAAAGGTAACACTTTTTAAGTTTTTGACCAACCTCCTTTAATTTAAGAGTTTTACAATTTTTGTTTTTATTTTAAAGATCTCTTGCTGCTTCTGGTTTTTTTTTTTGTCAGCTTAAGAAAGTGAAAGATACCTACACCCATTTCTTAAATTCATCAGATGACTACATTACCTATATTGGAGAAGAGGTCGTATAAGGTTATTCTTATAGTAAGGGGTGACGGAGTGAGAAATGATAATGAGGTATGGTGGTTCTTATGTTGTAAATAAATAAAAATAAAATTACTTTAGATTAATTATAGAGAGGTTTCTAATTTTAGTCAACAGTTAAAAAAATGTCACGTCAACAATTCGTTGGTGGATTAATGAAATTTTTAACGATTATGACCAATTCGATCAATTATTTTACTTAGAGTGACTAAATTAATAAAAAAATTAGAGTGACTAAAATAGAAACAACGCTATTTTAAAGTGACATGCGGTGTAGTTTACCTTATTAAAAAACAAAAAAAAGGTGGCATGATACGTTCTAATAGCACAACGTGGATGGCCAACATTGGTCAATAGTGGTCAACATCAATAAATGGTGTTCAACGTCTGGCCAATGGTGGGTCAATATTTTTATTTTAAATGAACTTAAGTGCCATGTGACACATTGTGATTGGTTGAAAGGTGTCACATCTTATTAGCCCCATGTAGCAACCAATTTTTTAGTACCGTTACACAAAATGGGTTAAACTGTGTAGTAAAATGATAATTAAGTATCAATATAGAACAAAAAAAATTTTACATACAAAAATGAGAAAAAAACATCCTTTGAAGGTAAATTTGAGCATTAAGTCTTTAAAATATAATAATATTAACATTACAAATTTAATATAATCTGATTTGATCATTAGAAGTCAACATTCAATTTAAACTTAAATTGATTATACTCAACTTATTTAAATTTAAAAAAATAGTGAAATAAATAACTTAAATTACTTGAAATAGTGTAAATCAATAATTCTATTTCTCGAAAAATATGAACTTGAAACTCAACCGGAAAACTTTAAATTTGAAACATGAATGATGCACACTAAAGATCAACCAAAAATGGAAATGCGAGGGATTGAGAAAATAAATGTGAAAAAGGCAAATGGGGGCGGGCCGACAAAACACGGAACAAGGGAACCAAGTGGGGCCCAGGGTTGATGATTGGGATTGGGAAGGGGAAGCGTCTGTGGGCCCCCACTTGTCTTCTTGTCCTCTCCCCCTCTTCCACCTTGTCCTTCTTCCCATGTTTTGTTATCTCAGTGGACTGCATGTGGGGACCCCCCTTATGCAATATACACTCTCTATTTGTATGCAAGGGTTTTTTTTTTACCAGTTTAGTTTTTCCGCTCTCTATTTATTTTTTATTTAATTGTGCTTGAATCCATATTTTTTTTATTTTTGCAATAATAGTAATATAAATTAAATTAAGATTCAATTAATAACGTAATTTATTTTTAAATATATGGCGATGCAATATATGTGATATTTTTTATTCAATTGGATAAATATAATACATAGTTGTGTTTTTAATATGCAAAGGATTAACATAAAAAGGTTGAACCCAGGAAAATACACATTCTAGAAAAAATCATAACATGTAATAAAAAACTTAATTTGAGGAATATTAATCTCGCATGAAAAAATTGATTTTTTTTCTTTTATTAAAATTTTACTATTTTTTAAGATTAAAATTTGGTTTTATATATAGTTGAGCTTACTCAAGTTTAAGAATTTTAAATGGTAATTCCAAATAGATTAGACATACAAAGCAACTTGAGTCAAGTTTAGTTTGATAATAACCCAATCAAATTCCATATATATTTTCTTAAAGAGAATATTTATTTTATTTATCATTATTCTCAAACATATTATAAAATCCAAAATTAAAATAAAAGCTAGCAAATATATTTTCTTATATTAATTTTTAATATTTCAATTACACTTGTACTATCACCTTGTTTTATATATGCATATAGTTTTTTTTTTCTAAATAATTGTTAATAAAATTTAAACTTCAGCTATCAATTTTTTTTAATGTTTGTTAGTAGTATTTTTTCCTTAAAGTTAGAGAAATAAAGGTAAGTCTTTTTTTATTATAAATTTTATTATGTTTATTTGAAATTTAAATTGAAAATCTTCACTCTTTTTTTTTAATAACTTTTAAAATTTATTTAATTAAGGTTTTGATTGAGAATTATTGTTAAATACAAAGTTTATGATTTAAGGATTATTGTTTGTCTACCAAATCCAAAATGATGTGAGCCAAATTCTGTTTGATGCAACCGTGGTCCATAAATTTATTAGTAATTACATTTTATAGAGATTGTAGATATATTTTTGATTGATTTTATTTTTTAAAGATACCATTATAATCACAATTATAATTAATATATAGTTATAATCGTAATCAATCAGTATAATGCATAATGTAATTATTTTTTCAATTAATATATTCATACAACTATAATCAAAATTATTCATTATAATATAAAATTAATGAATTCATAATTAGAATATATTTGAATCATAATAAATTTGGATTATGCCCATATATGGTGGAAATTAAACCAAAATAAAATATAGACGGAGAGTCCACATATGATATAAACATATGGTGGAGTCGAACTTGAGATCTTAAAGTTTTCGAGATCTTAATCTTGCCATTTAAGGGCTAGTTTAAAATTGCTTTTGAAAAAGTATTTGTGAAAAAATGGTTTTTGAAGAGTTTAATTTAAGATTTAATCCTTTAGCATTGCCGCCAAAAAATATTTTAAGAAGATAAAACTCCATTAAAGACATTATGATGTAAAGTAAAAAAATTCACATTTAAATTATCTTTAAATTTGTTAATATTATAATATATAAAATATATCAATTTAAATTATAATAAAATATAAAATATATTTTATTGTAATTCATTATTAATATTTTGATATATGGAATATAAATTTTAAATATTTTAAGCAACTAATATAAATTATTTGTAAATTTTAATTTAAATATATAAACCATATTTTAGATATTAAAATTACATAAAAAATAAGCTTACTATATATTTTTGAAAGGTAAATTCATTAATTCATTCAATGAATGGAACCATCCAATCTAGGGAAAAATAACAAACACTCATTATAGATGATGAAGGACAAGCTCCAACAACACAACAAATGCTTTAGCCTCAATATCAATAAAACATTATAATACGTTGATAATTGGTTTTGTCACAATTCAAACACAACATATCTGGAGTGATTGCAAGCACTTAACACAATAAGGAAATCAGCCCCGAATGGTCTAAAGCGGCAAGCGAAAATCGATAGAATAATCTAGTATTCACCCAACTATAGAGGACGACAACAAAACCATCCCTAAAATCACTTTTAAAATTAAGATTACATACATAAGCAAGACTAAAAATTGTGTTACAAGAGTAGACAAAAACTTTTAAAACTGAAGACTTAATAAACAATGGAAAAACAAATAAAAAAACATATAAAACTTAAGACAACATAGATCCAAATCGACTTCCCTAAAATCACTTTTAAAATTAAGATTACATACATAAGCAAGACTAAAAATTGTGTTACAAGAGTAGACAAAAACTTTTAAAACTGAAGACTTAATAAACAATGGAAAAACAAATAAAAAAAACATATAAAACTTAAGACAACATAGATCCAAATCGACTTGTGAAATCATTTATTATTCTGAAATATTCTCAAAATAAAAATAAATTAAGAAGCTGACGAAGAGCCACCCACTTTCCAAGAAAAATTACTTGTGGCCAGTGGAGTTTTAGTGATTGAAAAGCATCATTATATGTCAATCACGACTTGAGATGACAACAAATATACCTACAAAACAGATCTGTAAATTGAAAAAGAGAAAAGACATGTGGAGTGAATGAGAAAAGAAAGAAAGAAAGAGTTGGTGGGGGTGGGGAAAAAGGTAGGTGATAACTAGCTAAGTCGTTGGAACAAAATATGATAAGCAAATGGCTTGGAGGAAAAAGAGAAAATTTTTTATATTTTTAAATAAATTCAAAAAAGGAAAATGAAATGAATTTAAATTTTGTGATAATAATTGATGACAAATAGATAATTTAACTCAAAGTAATTTTTCAAAATACAAAAGCTAGAAGTTTGAAAAACACTTCAATACGTTTCTATTTGTGATTTATATAGCGTTTTTAGCTTAAAATGTACTTTTCAAATGCAACCTAAGTCAAGGACTACTCATTACCCTTAATTTGTAGTCTTTAAACTTATTAATATATTATATAGACAAAAGGGTTAATGTATATTTTAACTACAGAAGTTACACACTTTTGTTTAGTTGGAATCTAATTCATACCTAAACTTTAATGAGCATGAATAATCTTTGGTTTTCAGGATCCCAAAATTCCAATAGCTTCTCTCTTTTGTTAAGGAAATCGCAAAAGCGAATGGCAACTAAAGATTTTGTACTGACTAATTGACACATTTGAAGAATTTTTTTTACAAATTGAGGGAGGAGAATTATATCAATATGATTTCAACTTTGGTTAATGAGGTGTGAACAAGAGATTTTAAACATTGTTCCTTTATGTTGTTAACGGCATATTTGAATATATCATTTTGTAAAATAGTTATAAAAGTGTTATATAATTGAGGGAAAAAGAAGTTCAGTAAAGACTTATGTTATATACTTACACAAAAGGGACAAAAGAAATCCAATTTTTTTCTCTAATGAATTTTCTTACCTTTTACTTTCATTGAGGGTCGGGGCTTGAGCGGTGGAGCAAGGCAACATCAACGGAGTTTAGCAATGATGATGGTGATAGTGCGGTGAGAAGAAGAAATGAGGGAATTTTTTAAACAAATATTTTTTAACTTTTAAATGTATTTTATTTATTTAATATTAATAGAAACAATAAATGTAAAATAATTTTAATAGATGTTAAGAATGATAAATCTAATGGAGTTAACCTAAAATCAATAAAAATATCAATTTGATTAATAGTTTTATTTAATCAAATTACGTGAAAGTTATCATATTTAAGACATTAACCTAAATAAAATAAACAAACTCTTCCATGTGTGTTTCACTTGTGCTTTCCAAAAACACCTTTAAAGGCATAAGTTATATTATATAGATAACAAAAGTGCTTTTCAAAATAACTTTTTAACTCAAACGTAAAAATTATATTTTATTTGTGTTTATTGAATTTTTCTTTTTTACTTGTTTAGCTTTTTCATTGAATTATTAATTTTTTTTATAATTTTATGAAAATATTTATTTTTTAATGATTGAATCAGGGTCGATAGTTTTACCTATTCCATCACTAGTTCGATTCTTACAACAACAATAATTTATAACTTTTTTGGTTTGGAAAATCACTTTTTGAGTCAAAATTAGGCTTTTAATTCTCATTTTTCATTCAATATATTTTTTTTTGAATATTTATATTGGGTATACAACTATTTTTCTTTTAAACTCTATTTCAAACATATAACATTATATACACTTGCTTTTGTAATATTTATATTTTAATATCTAAAATATTTTTAGATAATAAATAATAAATAATACCATTCCAGGACGTCAATAATACTTTTTGATGATGAATAGTAACTTCACGAAAATACGAATGGCTTTTTGGCATCTTCTAAGTAGAGTTGTTCATGGGCTCACCCAAAAATTGGGAAGGTTTGGGTAAAAACATAGGCTCAAAAATTGAATTTGGAAAAAAAAATTTGTATAGAATGCAGGATGAGCCTTAGGTAAGGTCTTTTTGTCCTGGGCCTGGCCTGAATTTGTAAAAAAAACTGTTGTTTTGCTGTCATTTCACTATTATGTTACTACTATTTTATTGTTATTTTTTGGATATTGTATGACTGTTGTTTTATTGGTAATTTTCCTACTATTTTTGTAACACTCCAAACCCGGCCTAGACGTTATGGCCAAATCTGGAGGTGTCACAAAGAATAGGTTTTATTAACGAAGTTTATACGATAAAATTATTTCAGTTTTTCAACTCTTATTTGCTTATAACCATTGTCAAAACGTTTATTCAATTAATTTTTTTGCCTTAAAACGTGTTTTATAGCGGAAGCGTTGTATTTCAGGAAGGCAGTTTGTATTTTAGAAAACTTTTGTTTTAGTAAAAAACGTGTTTTTAGCGAGTTGTCCAAACAAAATATTAAACAAAAATCCAAATCCCAGAAATTTAATCAATAGTTCGGAGAGCCCAATTACTACAAAACTCCCAGAAATATCCTTTAAGTAAATAAAACCTTTATTTGAATTCTGTTCGTAGACTAATGGTCACCGCAAGACTCTGCCACACCAATCCATCTAAGTTTATGGATTACCTGAACAGAATGGATAAACAGAGGTGAGTTTACATAAACTCAGTGTGTAACCCAACAAAAATAGACATGCAAACGTGCAGAAACCTCACATACAATCAGATACAGTTTCGGGCTCATACCCATTTCAGATACAAATAATAGAGTTAGATATACAAATCAGATAATCAGAATCCTACCCCATCCTCTACACACAAACTCCAACCATCCCATCATACCATGTGTGTAACAACCCGTTTTTAGTCAAATCAGAACAGTGATTTCGGGACCACAAATTCGAATTCGAATTCGAAATAATTATTTTATTATTATTTTAATGTCTATAGTATGATAGCATGTTTGTGTGAAATTTTCATTAAGAAATTTTATTGTTTGAATGGTCAATTTTATAAAAAAGACTAAATTGCGTAAAGTGCAAAAGTGGTGTTCTAATAGATAAATGTATTAAATGGCTATGATATTAATTAGTGGAGGTCATTATGTGGTAAATATACCATTGTTAATATAAGTGGACATATATGGACATGCATTAAGTAATTTTAATGTTTTAACTTAAGGCTAATGTCGAAACCATTTTTTTGTTTGAAAACGGTCGACTTTTATTTTAAGAAAATGAAAAATGTGGGAGTCGCCACCAATCTTTTTTATGAGGTGTGATCGGGTCACCTTATGATTAATCATTTTAATAAAATGCTTTAATTTACTAAAACAATAATTTTGGTTTACGAAATTTGAGAAAACGGGTTCGGGAGTCGGTTACATACGAGGAAGGATTAACACCCTTGTATTGCCCAAAATTGGTACCTAATTGATTAATTAATGTCTTAACGTTGAGAGTTGAAAACTCAAAAAGAAATTTAAAATATGACCCCTTTTTTTATTAATGTTGCTTTTAAAAAAAATGCTTGAATAAATTGAAACGAGCATTAAAGGCCCTCCAGTCTCAAGATAACAAAATGTCGCATCCCGTAAGTTAGGACACGATATTTGAACTCTTAAAAAATAAACTTGCCTTTTAATTGTTTTATTTAAAAAGTCGTGCTTTGATTTTTGAAAGAATATTCGATCGTTTAGATCTGGCGAGGAAAATTAGAACCCCATAAGTTAGGGTACAATATTCTCGAGTTTCTAAACGCGGAATACTGCCTTCATTTTATTTAAAATTCATATATTTTAAAATTTAAAAGGATATTTGGCTATTTAGGTTCAATGAGAAAAATCGAAACCCCGTAAGTTAGAGTACGATTTCTCGAATCTCCAAAATGCGAAACATTGCCTTATTTCAAGATTTTCCTTTTTATGAATTTGGAAAAAAATCTATGAAATATTTAAAAAGATATACAATTAATCGATTATATTAAAAAAATCATTTAAACCGTAAAAGGTCATGCATGGCTAATAATGATAGAGCAACATACATTTCAAGTAATAATGACATAATATTGCATAATAAAAAAAAATAACACATGGCATTGACATTAACGAATCATAATGTTAACAAGCATAAACAATAACAAAAATAATAATGTAAATGATAATATAGGGAATAATAATAATAACAACATAAGTAACAACCACAACAATAATAATAATATTGAAATCTAAATTTTGAAATATATATTGAAAATAGTAAATAAGCAAAATAAATAAAAAATAAAAAGGCATAATAAAAGAAAATAATAAATAAAAAATGTGAAAACGAAATAAGGGAAATATTAAGTAAATAAAATAAATAAATAAGACATTTGATTAAAAAAGAACTAAACAAATAACATTAAATTTAAATAAGTAAAAAATAGATAAAATGAGTAGATAATATTAATTTTAAACATTTAAAAAGTAAAAGAATAATAAACGAATAAATGAATAAATAAAAAAAATATACGTAACATTAATACTTAAATAATTAAAAAGGTAAATGAACAAATAAATAAGAAAATAATTTAAATTAAACCAACAACAAATAATTAAAGGAGTATTAAAATTATAACAATTTAAAATTAATAATAATAATAATAATAATAAGGGGATTAATTTGAAAGCTAAACAGGGTTTTGGGGTAAAAAGAGAAAGAAAATAAAGCAAAAGGATCGAATTATAATACACTATTAAAGGAGAGGGACCATCGGGGAAATTATTCCCCCACCTCAAAATTGAAAACAAAATAAAATTTTATGGTATAAATTAAAAATAAAAAACAGATTTGAAAACCAAGAAAATGCGGGAAGGCTAAACACGTAAATATCCCATTTGAACAAAACACGCGGATCCCTCCTTGGAGCAGGTCGCGTTTCGGGTTAAAGGCAAAACGATGCCGTTTTGGTGCCTGGGGAAATAGGCTTAAACGACGTCGTTTTGGAGCCCTATATAAGTTAAATTTAAAAAAAAATCATTCCACTTTTCTTTTTTTTTTAAAAAAAAACTTCTCAAAAACTCTCTCTCTCATTCCCTCCCCTTCAAGTCCAGCCATGGCGGCCGCCGGTGACAGCGCCGATATCCGCGGTGGCTGGAAAACAAAAAATCTCATTTTTTGGGCTTTTTGACTTCTCGGCCTAAAAAAAATGTTGTTTTTCATTAGAAATGACGAACCTCGGCCTCCTATATCGGCCTGATTCAAAAAATCAAGTAAGTTTGACCCTTCCTTTTTATACTTGTTTATTATTTCTTTTTCGTGAATGAAAATGAAACAGACGACGAAGTGAAAAATAAAATAAAAAGAATAAAGAAGATCAAAAAGAAAAAGAAAAAAAAGAAAACACCTTTAGAAAACTTTCTCTTCTGTTTGTCTGCTGAGTTTTTTGTATTTTGATTTCTATTTTGTGTATTCGTCTGTAAAAAAAGGGAGAATACATTGGTTGTTTTTGGCTTTTTATAGCTGAAAGAAGAGAAAAATACAATATTTTTCTATTTTGCTACTGTTTTTCTCTTTCTTTGTGTTGTCCTTGCAGGTACGAAGGAGGCGACGTGACGTGCGGTGGTGCGTGGAGGCCGTACATGGCGGCAACGGCAACACCAAGCTATTGGGGCTAGGGTTTGCTGAAGTCGTTTAGGCTTTGGCCCCTTTTGGGCTTAGGGTTATTTGGGGTTTGGGTTTAATAGGCTAGTGTAATGGACTTTGGGTTTAATTACTTGGGTTTGGTTTTATTATTTTTTGTTTTTGGTTTATGTATGGGCCCGAGTAAATTGGGCCTGTTACAGCTGCCCCTCTTTGCTCATTGTCGTGTAACGGGAATGAAGCAAAGACCTTTAAGAATGACCAATCTTGCCCAGTCTTCGAATCTCAACTTCTTTGGTGCTCCTCTTTTTTCATGTAGCCTTTTTCTAACTGTAACTTCAGAGGTATAAGACTTGTGGCTTTAATCTTCTCAATGTAATTTTAGGGAGAAGAGATTTGTAGCTTCAATCTCCGCCGGAACTTCAAGGAGATAAGAATCACTGTCTTCAGTCTGCTCCACTACAACTTCAAGGAGATAAGGCTGGTGGCTTCAATCTCCTCCACTGCGACTTCAGGAAGATAAGATTTGCCATAATTTGTAGCTTTAATCTATTCCACTGCAACTTCAGGGAAATAAGATCTACAACTTCAATCTGTTCCACTGCTACTTCAAGGAGATGAGATTTGTGGATTCAACGATGTTGCTACACCGTCCTATGGGGGACATGACCTGTAGAATCAGTTTCATGGGCCTATGCTTATGCCAAATGATTAGGACGTCATGATCAGAATGAATCAAATGCTCCTAACTAGATGTGTATGAATGATATTTGCATGAATAAATAATGTCATGAGAATGATCTCTTTTTAATACTTAGGTTGTCATCTCTCATTGTTCATCAGGGTTTTATCATTGACGTATTGCACTGCCTTCTTGCTCAGCTGATACCTTTGACAGGAAACCCGAGGAAACAATCACATTTTGCTCAGATGGTTTGCTCCACTGCAACTTCAGGGAGATAAAATTTTTGCCTTCTTCTATCCAACCCACTACAACTCAAGGGTATAGGATTTGTATCATCTTCAATCCATCTTACTGCAACTCAGAGGTATAGGATTTGTATCTTCTTCAATCAATTGATCTGGGTAACATGACTAGATATGTATGTAGGAATGTAGAATGTCATTTTTTTCAAGAATGATCCCATTTTAATGCTTGGGTTGCTCGTTATTCATCGAGGTTGTATCACTGACGTAATATCTTGTCTCCTCGTTCAACTGATATCTTTGACATAAAATCTAAAGAGATAGTCACAATTTAAACTCCTCTTTCTCAAACATTTCCAGCCCTTAGGTTTGGTGAGTTCTAAACAACAGTCCTGTTTCAGGTTTTTGTACTATTTAGAAGCCTCTGAAGTAATATGCATAACTTCTTTTGTGAAAGTTTTATTAGTCCATTAATCATTATTTCAATGCAAAATACTTGAAAAAGATCGTAACAATGGACAAGAAAGAAATTGATTAAGAGCATAGCTCGAAATGAATAAATTAATCAAAGATAGAAAATGCAATAAGAAGGAAATTAACTCGAAATGAATAAGTTAATCAAAGATAGCAAATATAATAAGAAGGAAATTGATTGGGAGTGTAGCTAAAAACGAATACAGTAATCAAGGATAGCAGATTCAATATGGTAAGATGAAAACTAGGTGCGCAATTGCCAAAGGACATTGATTCCGTTATGAGCTTCTTTTCAGAGTTTCAAGATTTTTGACGAGGTCTCATTAATCGTTATTGACCTTTTTTCTCCTAGATTCCTATCGTTCAAGGAATATCTTAGGAGCCAACCTGAAAGGTAGTGCCTAATGTAAGGCCCAGATATCTCGACCTGAGCTTCTCTGTACGAACTTCTTGAGGACCATTTTGAGGTTGATATGTGTTTAGGACATCTAAAGTACTTTATCAATGCCCCAAGATGTAGGATACCTCCTCCTTGTTAATTCAAGCATAGCAAGACTACTGTATGTCCCACTTTTTATTTAAATTACCCTTTACGAGTTTTCAATTCAAAACCCCATTGGTCTCAAAGCGCCTTTTGCGGGTTTTCGCCTTGGCCTCTCCTTTTTTTTCCTTTTTCTTTTTTTGTGCATTTTTTGTGAAAATACTAAATGTGACTGAATCTGAATTCACTGGATTGGGCAAGTCTTTGCCATCCATCTTGACCGATATCAATGCTCCTCTAGAATAGATATTCTTTACTACATAAGGTCCTTCCCAGTTTGAAATCCACTTTTCTCTGAACTCCTTTTGTATAGAAAAGATCTTCTTCAACGCCAGGTCTCCTTCATGGAGTTCTCTAGGACGAACCTTTTTGTCGTAAGCTCGTATTATTCGTTTTTGGTATGTTTGACCATGACGGGTAACTTTCAACCTCTTTTTTTTTCAATTAAGTTCATTGGATTCATTCTGCTTCATCCGATTTTAATTCAACCAAAGCTTGGAGAGAAGGAATCTTGATTTCAATGGATAAATTGCTTCCATTCCATAAACTAATGAGAAAGGTGTTGCCTCGGTGAAGATTTTGACCAACTATCGATAAGCATAGAGGGTAAGCGACAACTTCTTATGCCAATATTTACAAGTCTTTGTCATTTTCCCCACGATTTTTTTATATTTTTTTCTTTTTTTTTGGCTACCTCTGCTACACTATTTATTTTGGGGTGATATGATGTCTGGTCTTGAGCAGACTGTAAACTTTTGATATTGTGCTGTTGTGCATTGTTAGATATGATCCTTTCTGGCATTCTTTGTCAGCATATGATCTCATCTTTTTTTGGGGGGGAATTTGATGACTGTCGACTTTGTAACATTGACACACATTTAGTGAAGTAATCGCCGACCACAAAATGACGATGTCTACTAGAAGCTTTTGACGAGATCGGCCCAATAACATCCATACCCCACATAGAGAAAGTCTATAAGAAATGAAGGAGGCACATGAATCTTGTCTCCATAAATTTGGCATTTACGGCATAACTGATGCGATCCCCTTTCATGGTGGACCAATAGTAACCGAACCTCATGATTTGCCTGGCCATTGTAAAACCATTAGCATGTGTTCTTCAAACACCCTTATGGACCTCTTCTAAGTTTTTCTTAGCCTTAACAACATCCACACGTCTTAGTAGCCTAGGTGTATCTTGATACGATTGTGTGAAAACATCTTTAAATTTTTGGAATAACTTAATGACGTCTCACTTTGTCTCTATGGTGATATAGGCTCCGATATTCACCTCTTTCTCTTCTCCTAGGCTCGCAATGTCCATTGACCCTTGGTAAGGTAGGATTTGTTTCTCATCTTGTTCTACCATCCTTGAAAAATTAGAAGATAGGCTACAATCTCTATCATCTTCAAAGTCCCGAGATCTTTCTAGACATATATCTTGCTCAAAAGGAGATTCTGGGTCTGTAGTAGCGTCACTTATGTCGTTGATATCTGGAGAGTTGTTGTAGGTACGAAAGAATATTCCAAAGAATTAATGAATCTAAGAATAATTATTTGTATGGTATGATCATTAATGAAGAATAAAAGAATATTTGAAAGAAAGTCCAAAGAACAAAAGAATCTAAGAATAATTGTTTGTATAGAATAAAAGAATATTTGCTCGAAATGATAGCAAAGATGCATTTTATTGAAATAAAGATTTTGGACATAAGCCTATTTCACAAAAGGATTCTTATTGCTTCTAGGCTTAAGGCAACAAGCGTGTTTTGAATATTATTCTAAATTAACTCTAAGAAATATAGGGATCTCTTCCACAGTCCCATTGTTCAAAACACTCCCAAGTACGTAAAGGCAGACGCTTGGAAAATTCTATTCTTCGGCTCCCTCTTCAGATACATCGTTAATGTTTAGATTCTAATATTCCTTCTAGGCCTTTGATTTATTCATAAAATTCAATTCATAATAGTTCCTCATCCCTTCAGATTTTTCCTCTAAATCCGGTATGATTAATCCTTCTTCTACCATTTTCTTCCAAACTCCTCTCAATGGGGTTTTCACTTTTGCTATATTCATCTTGATTCTCTTCCTCGCATTCTTGAGGATCGCGTTTACCCCTTTACTTGAACGGTTGAGTAATGGATTTTTTGCACCAGATGGATCATCGAATTTTACAATACCCATTTCAATGAGTCTTTCGATCATCTTTTTGAAAGTAATGCAGTTTTTGATCGAGTGTCCTGTGATTCCCACGTGGTATTCGCATTGGGCGTTTGTATCATACCATATGGGGAATGGAGGTTGCATTAGTTTTAGGTAGACAGGGGATACTACATGTGCGTCAAATAAAATTTGGTACAATTCCCTATACGTGATTGGGATGGGCATGAACCGGAGTTTTTTTGAGTTCGGTCTTGGATTGGGTTCTTGCCTTGGGGGGACCTAATGGCTAGTAGTTTTCGTCCTTGGCTTGCTTACGGTAATCGGCTTTGAATAGCCCTTGTTATACATACTTGTATTATTCGCCTCATTTTCCTTGTTCTTCGAGGCCCTTAAAGTAATAATTTAGGAGTTCTACTCTTGCCTTTTCTGTTTGTAACAATCTTCAAATTGTTTTGGGAGCTCCACTCTTTCCTTTTTTGTTTCCACTAGACCATCTAGACCAAAGATAATAGGATTGGTTAGATCATCCCCCAGGTTAGAACCTGAATCCATCGGGAAGTTCAACTGTGTCGAGGTACCAGTCTGATATTGGGGTCTGATGTTAACGGACATCCTTTGTGGATACACGTTTGGTTGTGCTTGGGTGTTTGTTGGGGTTAACTGGCCCATCACATTCCTTTGGAATTCTAGCATCTGATCCCTCATATCTTGTTGAATTTTGGCCAATTGCTTTTGCATCTATATTTGCATTTTCTCTAATCTCTTCAACCTTTGGTCCATGGCTTTTGTTTTTCTTCGCGAGTACCATAATGATGCTTAGTTGATAGACTTTTATCGGTTTCCAGATTAACTGAAATAATTGTACTTAATTAGGGTCCTTTTGTGAAAATCTAATACATATGATGCAATGTAACGTAATGCAAATGCATGGGATGAATGCAAAAAGAAAGAGAGGCGTTGATTCTGAATTTAATTCTATTAGAACAACTTTTCTAGAAAACAAATCTCTTTATATAAAGCGGAAACATATACGACCTTACCCTCATACTCCAGGCGACGACATCGATCTCTTTCTTTATATCCAGATGTTAAGATCAAATCTTGTGAACTTTTCAATGGATGCCTTTTTGGTTAATCTGGGCTGTGACCCATTGTTCACTCATCCCTGTGAGGCTTGTTAGCTTCTTTAAGAAAGTTGAGACATTAATGGCTTTTGAATAGTCTTTGTCGGCTTGAATCCTCGGGCAATGAAGCAAAGTCATTTTTTCCTCCGTCAGACTATCACCCTTCTCCTGTGTTTTCTCGGACCATATTCGTACGGTCGTATTGTCTTCCATTTTATCAAGAAATCTACTTTCTATGACAAGCTCACTATTTAGCAACTGAACTTAAATCAACACCTCTTTTCTATGATGAAAATACAATGCAATCATAACCAAAACAAAAGAAACACGTCAGTACAAAAAACATAAATGACAGACAGAGCACCTATTTGGGTGACCACTAGGGTTTTGAGTGGGTCTACCTCGGGTGGGCTCTTAAAGTTCGCTATATGCGGTTTGGTTCTAGAGAAAAGGTACCTGAACTGGCAGATTCGTTGATCCTCACCCATTATATGCTCGTATGAACCGAGTTCAGTTCAGGGGAATATATTTCCCTATGACTGCACGAAGATGAAAACCTCACGAAGACATAGGTACGGATGCATCTCGAAAGCGATCCACTATCCTACACGGAGGTGAAAACCTCACGAAGGAATAGTTTCTCACTCCTACTTAAAAGGGTAAAATTGACCGATCATCCAATGCAAATGTGCAAAAATATATCAAGAACTTAAACCAGTAAAGCATACCAAAATGATGAAGAGCGTAACAAAAAACGGATGAAATACAACGAGAGGATCGTAAATTTAAACCAAATTTTCAACTTTTGACAAAAAGACAAAAAGTAATCAACTCGTGGCTTGACTCTCTTAAGTGTGTCCCCAGTGGAGTTGCCAAGCTGTCGAAACCATATTTTTTGTTTGAAAACGGTCGACTTTTATTTTAAGAAAACCAAAAATGTGGGAGTCGCCACCAATCTTTTTTATGAGGTGTGATCGGGTCAACTTATGATTGATCGTTTTAATAAAATGCTTTGATTTACTAAAACAACAATTTTGGTCTACGAAATTTGAGAAAACGGGTTCGGGAGTCAGTTATGTACAAGGAAGGATTAGCACCCTTGTAACGACCAAAATTGGTAGCTAATTGATTAATCAATGTCTTAACGTCGAGAGTTGAAAACTCGAAAAGAAATTTAAAATATGATCCCTTTTTTTATTAATGTTGCTTTTAAAAAAAAATGCTTGAATAAATTGAAACGAGCATTAAAGGCCCTCTAGTCTCGAGATAATAAAATGTCACATCCCGTAAGTTAGGACACGATATTTGAACCCTCGAAAAATAAGCTTTCCTTTTAATTGTTTTATTTTAAAAATCGTGCTTTGATTTTTGAAAGGATATTCGATCATTTAGATTTGGCGAGGAAAATCAGAACCCCGTAAGTTAGGGTACAACTTTCTAGAGTTTCTAAACGCAGAATACTGCCTTTATTTTATTTAAAATTCATATATTTTAAAATTTAAAAGGATACTTGGCTATTTAGGTTCAACGAGAAAAATTGAAACCCCGTAAGTTAGGGTACGATTTCTCGAATCTCCAAAATCTGAAACATTGCCTTATTTCAAGATTTTTCGTTTTACGAATTTCGAAAAAAATCTATGAAATATTAAAAAAGATATACCGATTAATCGATTATATTAAAAAAATCGTTTAAACCGTAAAAGGTCATGCGTGGCTAATAATGATAGTGCAACATACATTTCAAGTAATAATGACATAATATTGCATAAAAAAAGTAACACATGACACTGACATTAACGAATCATGATGTTAACAAGCATAAACAATAACAAGAATAATAATGTAAATGATAATATAGGGAATAATAATAATAATAATAATAATAATAATAATAATAATAATAATAACAATAACATAAGTAACAACCGCAATAATAATAATTTTGAAATCTAAATTTTGAAATATATATTGAAAATAGTAAATAAACAAAATAAATAAAAAATAAAAAGGCATAATAAAAGAAAATAATAAATAAAAAATGTGAAAACGAAATAAGAGAAATATTAAGTAAATAAAATAAATAAATAAGACATTTGATTAAAAAAGAACTAAACAAATAACATTAAATTTAAATAAGTAAAAAAGATAGATAAAATGAGTTGATAATATTAATTTTAAACATTTAAAAAGTAAAGGAATAATAAACGAATAAATGAATAAATAAAACAAATATATGTAACATTAATATTTGAATAATTAAAAAGGTAAATGAACAAATAAATAAGAAAACAATTTAAATTAAACCAACAACAAATAATTAAAGGAGTATTAAAATTATAACAATTTAAAAATAATAATAATAATAATAATAATAAGAGGATTAATTTGAAAGCTAAACAGGGTTTTGGGGTAAAAATAGAAATAAAATAGAGCAAAAGGACCGAATTGTAATGTGCTATTAAAGGGAAGGGACCATCGGGGAAATTATTCCCCCACCCCAAAACGCGTAGCTTCATGAAGGACTAAATTGAAAACATAATAAAATTTTTTAGTATAAATACAAAAAAAGATTTGAAAACCAAGAAAATGCGGAAGGGTTAAACGCGAAATATCCCATTTGAACAAAACACATGGATCCTCCCTTGGAGCGGGTCAGGTTTCGGTTCAAGGGCAAAACGAAACCGTTGTGGTGCCTGGGGAAATAGGCCAAAATGACGTCGTTTTGGAACCCCTATATAACTCAATTTTTTTTAAAAAAAATCATTCCACTTCTCTTTTTTTTTAAAAAAATTCTCAAAAGCTCTCTCTCACTCTCTCCCTTCCCTCCAAGTCTAGCCATGGCTTCGATCGCCGGACCACTGTGGCGGCCGCCGGCAACACCGTCCGCGATGGCTGGAACATAAAAAAGCCTATTTTTTAGGCTTTTTGACTTCCTGGCATAAAAAAAACATTGTTTTTCATTGGAAACGACAAACCTCGGCCTCCTATGGCGGTGTGATTCGAAAAATCAGGTAAGTTCGACCCTCACTTTTTATGATTGTTTATTATTATTTTTTTGTGAATGAAAATGAAATAGTAGACGAAGTGAAAAATTAAATAAAAAGAATAAAGAAGATCAAAGAAAAAGAAAAAAAAAAGAAAACACCTTTAGAAAATTTTTTCTTCTGTTTGACTGCTAACTTTTTTGTATTTTGATTTCTATTTCGTGTATTCGTATGTAAAAAAAAGGAGAATACATTGTTTGTTTTTGGCTTTTTATAGCCGAAAGAAAAGAAAAATACAATCTTTTTCGATTTTGCTACTGCTTTTCTCTTTCTCTGTGTTGTCCTTGCAGGTACAGAGGAGGCGACGTGGCGTGCGGTGGTGCGTGGAGGTCGTACATAGGGGCATCGACGGCACCAAACTGTTGGGGCTAGGGTTTGTTGAAGTTGTTTAGGTTATGGGCCCTTTTGGGCTTAGGGTTAGTTGGGGTTGGGGTTTGGGTTTAGTAGGCTGGTGTAATGGACTTTAGGTTTAATTACTAGGGTTTGGTTTTATTAGTTTTTGTTTTTGGTTTATGTATGGGCCCGTGAAAATTGGGCCTGTTAAAGTTAATTTTGTAATTTAGCAATTAATGTTAAAATAACTTAAGAAAAATGTGTCCATCTTCTTTATTTTATCATCGATAGCTGAAATTATCAAGGAAGTCATAGCTAGGGTTTGACCAAGCTATTTTCTTTGCACTGTAAGTGGCTTTGTCCCGTTTTTAATGATTTCTATATTTTTGAGATCGTTGCAGCTTAATCTAGCTAGCCCAGGAACTATTTTGCAAAACTGTTAAAGGTTTAGGGTTTTTCCATTGATCAATATTGATGTATTTTGATGTTCAATAGTAGAAAATGCATGCTTGTTGTGAGATAAACAACATTTATAAAGTGATTTTTAGTGAAAAGTCCAATTAGGGATTAAATTGTAAAATGTGTAAATTTTGTGGTTAAATTGTGAAATAAATGAAAAATATGGACTACTAGGGACCAAATTGAAATTCGGCTAGCATGGGTTTTGGTTGAATTGAATGAATTTGTGATTTTATGAAATAAGGACTAAATTGTAAAAATGTGAAATATTAGGGGCAAAAGTGTAAAGTGGCTTTAATGTGTATTTTGGACTAAATTGAATAGAGAGATTATTAAATAAGTTAATTTTGATTATATTTAGATCCAAAAAGGTGAAATATGGATTTAGATCGAGGAAAGAACAAGGTTTCAGGTTAATCGACTTAATTCACCATTTTTACATTCGAGGTAACTTTGTATGCAATAAGTATTGTTATATTTGTGTTTTAAATGCTTTAATATTGCATAAATTGTGAATAAGATATTGCGGACCTATTCGATGAAGATTCAGTATTGGAAATCTTGGTTGACCCTTAGGAATAGATTCGGATATGAATGACATGTCAATAGGGGTTATTCCAGCATGTGTTTTGGGTGTTGGTCGGTACGTCCCACTGATGGCTGAGTTATTCTAGCATGTGTTGCGGATTCTCGTCAGCTTGTGTGAGCAGCACCGTGTAGTTATGTCATGACCGTCAGCTTGTGTGAGCAGACCCGTTGATAGCTCGAGAGTGAGATTATTGAGATATGATATTGAGATGGCTTCGACTATGTATAGGCACTTTGGTGCAAGATTTATTGAGATAGCTTCGGCTATCTATATATTGGCACTTAGGGTACGAGATTCCCGAGTATCCTGTATTATTCCAAATGGTTCAACAGGTATATCAAAGATATGTAATGGTGAGATTAGATACGTATCAATACAGGTATGTACGGAAACTGAATATGCATTGAACATATGAAAGAATTGAGTTCATGGTTAAATAGATGATGGAATACATGTTAACATTTTGATTAAATATTTTATAGTATGTTATATGCATATTTTGAATGATAATTAAATGGTGAGTTTTGCTTATTATTTTCATATGGACTTACTAAGCTTTATAGCCTACTTTGTTTATTTTTCTGTGTTTTCTAGTGAAATCAAAGCTAGCTCAAATTCGGGGATCGTCGGAGACTTCGTCACACTATTCTACTATCTCATGGGTACTTTTAAACTTAAGTGTTTTAAGTATATGGCTTGTATAGGAGTTTGGTCATTTTGGTATATGGGTTGGTAATAACTTTGGTCATTTGAAATGTCTTGTAAATGTTAAATGTTTTTTTTTTGGTTTTGTATATAGCCTGAGAGTTGACTTAATTTGGTTGGTGTGGTTGTGTGTAGATATATGTGTATATGGCTTTGGTTAGGTGTTTAAATATGGTTATGTTATGCTTATTAATATTTGGTAACTATAGGTATTAAATGACTGATAATTGAAATTGGTATGCTTGTGAGATTAGGCTTGATGATGCAAAAATTGGGAGTGTTCATATTGATGATTTGAGTTTATGAGTTTTGATCTGAAATTGAATGTCATATTGTGGTATTGTTGTGATATGTATTGGTTGGCTTTGAAATGATATAATTTATTCTTGGTTAAGAGTAGATGAATGCTAATATATGCCATGTTTTTATGCCAAAAGAATTGTTTTAGGTATATGCAAAGTTGAGTGGCAAATTGGCTTGGTAAATAGCCTATTTTTGTCCACATGGACAGAGACACGGGCATGTGTCTCAACTGTGTGTGACACACGGTCAGATTGCACCGCCGTGTGTCCCTTAGCGTTGAAATTGAAATCAAGTTAGTATGCTCCACACGGCCCAGCAGACGGGCGTGTGTTTTGGCTATGTGGCATAAGTCAGTATACCCTACATGTTTGGCACGGCCTAGCACACTGCTGGCACACGGGTGTGTGTGGCCATTTTTAGGGCACACGGGTTAATCACAAAGGCGTGTATGTTGGCCGTGTGATCCAATCAGAGAGTTACACAGGGTAGGACATGGGCTTTAACATGACTATGTGCTTCGATTTTGAATGTCCACATGGCCTGTGACACGGGTGTGTCTTTGGCTATGTGAGACACACTACTGGGCCACACGGGCATGTGTCCCCTGTATTTTGGAAAATTTTCTAAGTGTTTCAAAAATTTCTTGAGCTATCGGCTTAGTCTCGAACCACTTCTAAAGCATGTTTAGGGTCTCGTAGGCTCGTATTAGGGACAATGTGATTGAGTTTGAATGATGATTGCATGAAATTTGAAAATGTATGTGAAATTAATGTTTAATTGTTTTATAAGTCCAGTAATGCTCTGTAACCCTATTTCGACATTGAATATGGGTGAGGGTGTTACAATGTGGGTTTAAAAACACCCACCCAACCCTACACACCATATTGTGCCATTATAACACATATCAGATAATGTGTAGCCAAGCTGCCAGAATATAGGCGATAATCACCGTACAGAACACTTCCTCCACATATACAAATCCCACCCCAAGATAGATACAGAAAACATATACAGAAATAACAGATTAAACATGCTCAACATGCTTATATATGTATAACGGAATAATGAGACATGCATAGCATTATCATACTCAGAACAGATTATCAGACTATCAATCTACAATTTTAGGGTTTGGTTACCCTTTACCGACCCTATGGTAGGCTCACAGTCGATTGGAATGACTTGTACGACCCTAGGGAAAATTTGGGCCCACATGCCTGTGTGGTCCCACACGCCTAGGTTGGCCTTGCCCATGTGGCCTACACGGCTTAGCCCAGAATCCACACGCCCGTATGGCATACCCGTGTTAGCCCACACGCCTAACTTGGCCTAGCCTATGTGGCTCACACAGCCACACTCCAGCCACCACATAGCTGTGTCTTCTGTACGACTATTCCTTCATTGACCACACGACTGTGTCTTGCACATGACCAACCACACGCCTGTGTGGCGTCGATAGAGTAGTTTTTCAGCTTTTTTCGAAGTTCGATTTACTGCATTTCGGGTACACACCTGGTATGATTTGATGCCAAAAACACTCCCGAGACCACTAGCACCTAAAACTGACCAAATAAAACCTGAATTAATCACTTAAATCGATATCAAACCAAATTCCCTTGCAAAATTCGGGTATTCAGTGCTCACCCGATTTCCTCGAATGACTCCAACTACGATTCTACAAGAGAAAAGTCCCGTTCTGTATGATTCGCTGCCAAAAAGCCCAAAATCATTTTAATGGAAGGATCAAAGTTGGTAATAACATTAAAATACTTACCCTTAATTCGAACAAATCCACAACCCTCACTGACCAACCACAAGAAGAACCTAGAAAATAAAATGTTGGGATTTGAGAGAGAGGGTAAGTATTTTTTGGAAGGGAAGAAAATCTAGAAAAAAAAACGTCAAAACTTGAAAGAGGAATTTTAGTGAAAAAAATGAAGATTATCAGAAATTTTATCCAACTAAGCACACAATCCTAACCACCCACTACTTAGAATTCTAGTTCCACCAAAATTCTCTTAAAAAATCGAGCAAAAATTAATACACTTTTGCTAACGTAAGGATTCGGACATAGGACCTCCAACACACAAACCCACTTATGACTTAAACCAGCAAGCTCATACTGATATAATTTAACAGACAGTTTTATAAAAGCCCACTCAACAAGGGTAGGGTTAGGATTAGAAAAACAACTAAATTTGGCAAGAGTGAGACTTGAACCCCAAACCTCATACACACACCCTGTAACATCCCTAACCCGTATCAGTCGCCGAACTAGGGTTACGAGGCAGTACAGTACAAAAACATGATTTCGAACTTTCACAAATTTAAACATATTGTATTATCATGAATCATTTATTCATTAGCAAATATATATTTACATACACAAATACTTTCTTTATATATATATCCAAACCATCATTCGAATTCACAAACATATACATATATATGTGTACACATAATTATCATTTTTGCAAAAATGCATATAATTTCCATGGTGAACTATTACATAAATTCACTATTCAAATGGTCATTTATCAATGTTTCATTTACAAGCCTTATTAAACAAAACAATCTTAATAATTAATCATTATTTAACCTCATAACCAAATATAAAACTCATACATTTTCCATGCAAACTGAACTAAATTAACCTATGCATAATCGAACATATGTATGTCTCATACCATGCATTATCAAATTTACATTAATCATGCTTAACCTTATAATCAAAACAAAATAAACTATTACCAAATATATTATTAAACAAAACACTATACATTTGGAAAATTTTCTACTCATTAACCGAATAGGCAAATCATTATTGTCATATTCCTTTCAACTTTATTACATCACAAACAAATATACATTTGCACATGAAATCATGTATAAACCTCTTATAAGTTACATATTCTAAACTCATCATTCAAAGATATTTTATCCAAACCAAAAACCTAAATCGAAACAAATAATTATATCATGAAATTTATATATATATAATCATTACATCAACCCACTTTCAGATCTAACATCAATAAACCATTTTCAATCATACCATATATATATCATATTTCATTCACATATAATATATAACATATCAACTAAAAGTAGGCTCAAACCATTTCCAAGTATGAACGAATCTATCATGGAAATTAAGCCATTTTCGCATCGCTAAAGTTATACATATTCAAGGTTGATCAAAATACGAATTAGCCTATACATGCCAAAAGTTCGAAGATAAACTTTTAAAAATACCGAAAGTTGACGATAGTGTGGATGACTTCGATCACGATCCCCGAGCTCGTAACTTACAACCAAAATCTATAAAACATAGTAACAAAAACACAAAGGGTAAGCTAACTTAGCTTAGTAAGCCTTAAACAAATTGAGCAACTCAATGAATAATCAAAACATTCAAACTAACCAAATTATGTCCGTAATATTATATTTCATCTTAATAAACTACCTTGGCCGGATGTTCACAATCAATTATATAATACCAGATAAATATTTCATATAAGCCGAATATACAAAATCAAATATTTCATCACATAGTCACTTACATATATGGCCAAATACACAAGATTCATTATATCTTCACATGTGGCCAAATATATGAGTTAAATAAAACATCACATATAACCTATAGTTCAAATTCAATATAACATCACTTATGGCCGAATATGCACATATAAGATAACTTCACATATAACCGAATATTCTAGTTAAATATAAGCTCACATGTACTTACCTTTTTGGCCGAACATATACAATGCAATTTAGCTCAATTTCACTTACTCAATATCCACAATAACTTGAATTCTCATCATCATAAACTTGAAAACAAATCACCGGTATAAACCTGCTAGACATAAGCCTGAATCACACACCGGCATAAGGTCTGCTAGACTCAAAGTCTGAGATTTATTCACCGGCACTAAGCCTGCTAGGCACAAATCCCGATCAAAGTCACCAGTACAAGGCTTGCTGGGCTCAAGGCCCGAATATCACTAATACAAAAATCATTCCACAACATTTCACAAATATCAAATCGTATAATATTCCATGTAACACATACACATTTTCAGAAGCTTCGATATCATTCAAATACAACTTAATTACATTAATTCATTTACATATATCATTCAGCTATCAACTAATACGTTATAAAATTTGAATCATCATAGTAAATCATTTTATGTTCAAAACAAACCATGTTTAATTGCTTAAAGACTTACCTCGGATATCGACGGACGTTACGAATTGACTATTCAACTATTTTTGTTTTCCCCCGATCCAAGTCTGATTTCCTTTGTTCTTGATCTATATAATTTCAAATTAACCTCATTTAAACACAATTTCATTCAATTTAATCCAACAACACATAAATGAGCAAATTACCATTTTACACCTGATATTCATACTTTTACAAATTAGTCCTAATTGCAAAAAACACAAAATCTCACCACAACATAGTTCAGCCGAATTTTCCATATACTCATACTAATCCATTTATTTCATCTATTTCACATTTTAGTCCCTCAATTTATTATTTTTTCAATTTAGTCCTAATTATTCAAAATCTTCAAAAACTCAAATACAAAACATGTTAATCTAAAATATATTTTTAATATTTCATCATCAAAAATCACAAAGCGCAAATATTCATCAATGTCATAACTCAATATATGCATCAAAATCAGAAATTTAAACATGGGTCGGATAGTACTCGAAGCAACGATCTCAAAAACGTAAAAATTATCAAAAACCGAGCTAATTACATACCTTAATTGAGCTTAATAAGTTGCCGAACCCTTAAAGCTTTCTTTTCTTTCTTATTTTCTTTAGTTTTGGCAATAACAAAGAACATGCATGGTTGTTTTTATTTTATGTTATAAAATATACATATTATTACTTATAATATAACTTTAATCATTTTAATATTATTTCCACCCACTAACTAGTGACCGAATGTGTCCTTGCCAATTTCAATGGTATAATTGCATTATAAATACTCCACATTAAAAGAACAAAGCAATTAGGCACTTTAACAATTAGCATGAGATTTTACATTTTATGCGATTAAGCCCTTTTATTTAATTAAGCACAGAAACAATCAAATTTTCATACGAAACTTTCACACATGCTAATTCACATATAATAAACATGAAAAATAATTTTTAAATATTTTTTTACTTAGATTCGTGGTCCTGAAACCACCATTCTGATTAGGATCTAAATTGGACTGTTACACACCTAGAACACTTAACCACTAAAGTAGATAGACAGTTGTGTCAGATATTTATAGAAATAGGGATAAATTAATCAGGGCGTTACAAATCTACCCCCTAAAAGAAATTTCGACCTCGAAATTTACATGATCAAAACAGATGAGTAAACTGCTGATGCATCGAGTCCTCAAGTACCCACGTGGCTTCTTCAGTGCTATAATTCTGCCACAGAACCTTCACTAACGGTATGTACTTCCTCAGAATCTTAATATCTCGATCTAGAATCTGAACCAGCTCTTCCTCAAAAGTCAAGTTTGGTTTAACCTCAATCTCCTCAACAGAGAGTACGTGAGATGTATCAGAATGATACCGCCTTAACATCGAAACATTAAATACATCGTGGATACAGTCCAACTTTGGAGGTAGCTCTAATTGATAAGCAACTGGTCCCATACACTTCAGAATTCAATATGGCCTAATAAACCTAATGTTCAACTTGCCCTTACAACCGAATCTCAGAACCTTCTTCTACGGAGAAACCTTGAGAAATATAAAATCCCCCACAAAGTACTCAATTTCACGCCTCTTCAGATCTGCATAAGATTTTTGCCTATCAGAAGTTGCCTTTAGATGAACCCGAATCAGTCTAGCTTTATCTTCGGTCTCAGAAAGTAGCTTAAGATTCAAGTCTCGACGTTCACCCAACTCAGTTCAACAGAGCGGAGCACGATATCGACGACCATATAAAGCCTCGTAAGGTGCCATCTGGATGTTAGCCTAGAAACTATTATGGTAGGTGAACTTAGCTAGCGACAGGTAATCCTCCCAACTACCTTGGAAATCAATCACATAACTCCGAAGCATATCCTCCAGAATCTGAATCACCCTCTCAGATTAACCATCAGTCTAAGGATGGAACGCAGTACTGAAGTCCAATCTCGAACCTAGAGCCTCATGCAAATTCTCCCAAAACTGAGATGTGAAGCGAGGATCCCTATCAGAAATAATCAAAACAGGAACCCCATGCAGCCTTAGAATCTTAGAATTATACAACTTTGCTAACTTCTGCAGAGAAAAGTCTATTCGAACCAAAATAAAATGAGCAGACTTGGTCAATCGATCCACGATGACCCAAACAGAATCCTTCTTAGTGGGTGTCAAGGGCAACCCACTAATGAAGTCTATCATCACTTGTTCCCATTTCCATAAGGGAATCTTAACTAGCTATAACAAACCCGAAGGTAACTGGTGCTCAGCCTTAACTTGTTGGCACGTCAGACAGCGAGCAACGAAATCTGTGACCTTACATTTCAAATCGGCCACTAGTACAGCTCACGGAAATCATAATACATTTTATTACCACCGGGATGCATAGCATAAGGACTACTATATGCCTCCCTCAGAATCGACTGTCTTAAATCAGAATCATTCGGCACATAGATCTGACTTCAAAAACACATAACACCATCATTATTCAGCCCAAAATCTGAAGAACTTCCACTTTCAATCTGATGAAACCTCAAACCCAGAGACTCATCCCCCAACTACTTATCTCGAATTTGATCAATCCAAGTTGGCTTAACTTACAACTCAACTAACAGACTTCTATCATTAAATAGACTTAGACGAGCGAACATCTCCTTCAAATTAGTCATTGCTCTATGACTGAAAGCATCAGCCACCACATTGGCCTTACCAGGATGATACTCTATTGTGTAGTCATAATATTTGAATAGCTCAATCCAATGGCGCTGCCTAAGATTCAACTCCTTTTGAGTAATGAGGTATTTCAGGCTTTTGTGATCAGTGTAAATAATACACCTCTCACTAAACAGATAGTGCCTCTAGGTTTTAAACGCAAAAATCACCTCAGCCAACTCGAGGTCATGCGTTAGATAACTCCCTTCATGTGTCTTAAGCTGATGGGATGCTTATGCCACAACTTTACCATCTTGCATCAATAAACATCCTAAACCGACATACGACGCATCACTGTACACCATAAATTGTTTTCAGATTTAGGTTGTATCAGAACATACTTGAGCTTCTCGAAGCTCGATTGTTGCACATCAATCCAAACAAAAGAAACACCCTTATGCAAAAGCATAGTCAACGAAGTTGCAATCAGAGAAAACCCCTAGGCAAACCGCCGATAATAACCAGTCAGACCTAGAAATCTGTGGATTTTAGATACATTCTTAGGCTGTTTCCAATAAAGCATAACCTCAATCTTTCTAGGGTCAACTCGGATCCTCTCAGCAGAAACCACAGGCCCCAAAAAAGTTACCTCACGTAAAGAACTCACACTTGCTCAACTTAGTGTAGAGCAATTTTTCACGGAGTCTCTGAGGGACTACTCTAAGATGCTCATCATGCTCATCCTCAGTCTTAGAGTAAACCAAAATATCATCAATGAACACCACAACAAACTGATCTAGATATGGCTAAAACGAATGCAGCCAGAGCATTCATTAGACCAAAAGGCATAACTAGGAACTCGTAATGTCATTAACGAGTCCTAAATGCAATCTTATAAACATTCATCTCATTAACCCTCAACTGATGATACCCAGAACGATTATCAATCTTCAAAAATATTAAAGCCCCATAGAACTGATTAAACAAATCATCGATCCTCAAAAGTGGATACTTATTTTTCACAGTCAGCTAATTCAGTTGTCGATAATCAATGCACATCCTCATGGTGCCATCTTTTTTCTTCACAAACAGAACTGACGCTCCTTACAGAGACACACTAGGGCGGATGAAACCATAATCTAGTAGCTCTTGAAGTTGAGCAATAAGCTCTGTAAGCTCATTGGGTGCCATTCGATAGGGATCAATGGACATTAGAGCTATACCCGGTTGAAGCTCAATTCCAAACTTAACTTCTCGATTAGGAGGTAAACCCGATAACTACTTAGGAAAGACATCCAAAAAATCTCTCACTATTCTAATATCCCCGACAGAAGAGTCCCCAGAAGAAGAAACACTGACGTAAGCCAAAGACGCCTCACACCCTTTGCGAACCAGTTTCTCAGCCACAAGAGTGGAGATCATGTTGGACAGATAATCTCGGTGCTCACCATCACAACCACTTTTTATCACCCTCAAAACAACCCTCTAGATGTGTACTCCAAGCTAACAAGTGCTCAACCAACCAGTCTATACCCAGAATTAAATCGAACTCCCCAAACGGAAGTTCCATAAGATTCGCTGGAAAAATATCCCATTGCACTACTAACGGAACATCCCTATAAAGCTTATTAACCAGAATAGACTTCCCTAATGGACCCAATACGGTGATCTTACTAGAAGTGCTTTCGATAAAAATTCCCAAGTTTAAGGTACATCAAAGTGTGTAGAACCTATGTTTATCAAAGTAGTATAAGGTACATCAAAAATTAAGAACGTACCAGTGATAAAATCTGGAGCATCTCACTAGAAGTGCTCTCGGCGTCGAGCGGCACAAACCAACACAGGCTGTCTCACCTCAATCTGACCAGCACTTCTGCCTAGTGCTCTCTGCCACGACCCATACCATTACCACCCCTAGCCGGTCCACTGTCCCTAGGTGGATACTGAATTGCCCTCTTAGGCTGTATAGAACCCAGTCCTAAAGCTTGCATCTGATCTGCCGCTATGGACACTCCCTAATATAGTGCTCTAGAGACCCACACCTCAAACAAGCCACAATCCTCCTTTAACACTAGTCTGGATGGCGACTACTTTAATCTCCATAAGGTTGAATCCAATAGGAGCAACAAGGCTCCCACTCTAACTGGCCCATCAGGTCTAGCCTTTTTCTTAGGCCTCTGAACAAAACTAGAGGGCTCTGAATCCCTCTTATTCTTACCTTTCTCTCGATCCCTATTCTGGTGCTCCACGCACTTAACATCCTCGGCGATGTTTGCCATCTCAACTAGAACCGCGAACTCTCGCTCCCTCTGTAGAGTAATCAGTACCCTCAAATTATCCCTCAAGCCATCTTCAAACCGGACGCACCTCTCATACTCAGATGCCACCATGCCTCAAACGTAATGGCTCAGCCTCAAAAACTCAGCCTCACACTCAGCCATAGATCTATCACCTTGCGTGAGATTCATGAACTCATGGCACTTTTATAGCTCGCACCCACATATTTTCCCTAGAAGGTAGTCTTGAAGAAATCTCAATTCAGACGATTAGGTTGAGTACCCTCCTCAATCAATAACCACCACTGATATGCCTCATCGCAAAGTAATGAGACTGCACCCTTAAATTTCTGCTCGGGAGTACAGTCGATGTCATTCATAATCCTCTCTGTGGCCTCTAACCAATACTCAGCTACAGTAAGGGCGACTCCAGTGACACCCCTAAACAACTCAACAGCATTAGACCGGAGTTGTTCAGTTACCGACCCAGGCCCTCAAATCCAGAATGAGGTCCAGCGACCCTCTCTAATATCTTCAACATGGCCTGAGACAGTGAGTTATCCCCAGCCGAACGACTTTGAGACCCTGTCTCAGTAGCGGGCGGAATGGTGTCTCACTCGTATCTAAGTGCGGCATACTACCCAGAGAGGAAGACTCAGCTCAAGCCCCTCTACGGCCTCTACCTCGGCCACGAATACCATGACCAGAAGTTACATGAGTGCTCATCATAAATTTTTGAATTTTATCTACATTATAAAATTTTATGTATCATTTCTAGTATTTATTAGCAAATATTTTATGCAATTATCATCAAAAGTTCAGAAATATTTTCAGAAGTTTCAGTCTCTAGCTATCTTAGTACAGTTTCAGAAGGTACTATCTACAGTTCTTTAGAACAATTCTATCTAAGTTTCAGAAATACTTACAGGATCAGTGCCAGAGACTCGGTGTACCAATACTTTCTCAATTTATTCAAATCATTTAAAAACCAATTCTTTTTAAAACACAATTTTGGAACCCAAAATTTCACAGCCTGAGTTTTGTAACCTGGCTCTGATACCATTATAAATATAACACCCCAAGCTCAACCTAGATGTTATGGCTGAATCCGATGGTATCACAAAGAATAAGTTTTATTAACGAAGTTTATACGATAAAACCATTTCATTTTTTCAACTCTTATTTGCTTATAACCATTGTCAAACGTTTATTCAATTAATTATTTTTCCTTAAAACGTGTTTAATAGCGGAAGCTTACGAAAACCATTGTAGTTTAGGAAAGCAGTTTGTATTATAAAAAACCTTTGTTTTAGTAAAAACTGTGTTTTTAACGAGTTGTCCAAATAAAATATTAAACAAAAGTCTAAATTCTAGAAATTTAATCAACAGTCCGGAAAGTCGAATTAGTAAAAAACTCTCAAAAATATCCTTTAAGAAAATAAAACCTTTATTTAAATTCGGTTCATAGACTAGTGGTCACCATAAGACTCCGGCACACTGGTCCATCTAAGTCTGTGAATTACCTAAACAGAACGAACAAATAGATGTGAGTTTACATAAACTCAGCGTGTAACCCAAAAAAATAGACATGCAAACATGCAAAAACCTTACATACAATAAGATACAGTTTTGGGCTCATGCCCATTTTAGATACAAATAACAGAGTCAAATATATAGATTAGATAATTAGAATCCTACCCCCATCCTCTACACACCAACTCTGATCATCCCATCACACCATGTGGGGTTAATCACACCATGTGGGGTTAAAAACACTTACCTAACCCTAAACACCATATCGTGCCATTATGACACATATCAGATAATGTGCAGCCAAGCTCCCAGAATATAAGCAATAATCGTCGTACAGGACCCTTCCTCCACATATACAAATCCCACTCTAAAACAGATACAGAAATAACAGATTAAACATGCTCAACATGCTTATAAACATATAACGGAATAATCAGACATGCATAGCATTATCATACTTAGAACAGATTATCAGACTATCAGATCTACAGTTTTTGGTTTTGGTTAGCCCTTACCAACCCTACAGTAGGACCACAGTTGACCAGAACGACCTATGCGACCCTAGGAAAAATTTCAAAAATATGAGCCCACATACCCGTATGGGTCCACACGCCCAGATTGGCCTTGCTTGTGTAGCCCACACGGCTTGGCCCAGAATCCACATGCCCATATGGCATACCATTGTGTGCTCATACGCCCAACTTGGCCTAGCCTGTGTGGCTCACATGGCCACACTCTAGCCAAGCCATCACACGGCTATGTCTTGCATACGACCATGCCTTCATCGACCACACGGCCGTGTCTTACACACGGCTGACCACACCGGTGACCACAGGCCTGTGTGGCGTCAACAAAGTAGTTTTTGAGCTTTTGTTGAAGTTTGATTTTCTGCGTTTCGGGTACACATCTAGTATGATTTGATGCCAAAAAACACTCCCGAGACCACCAGCACCTAAACGTGACCAAATAAAACCTGAATTAATCTCTTAAATCGATATCAAACAAAATTCCCTCAAAATAGATAATGGCAAAATTCAGGTATTCAAAGCTCGCCTAATTTCCCCAACGACTCCAACTACGATTCTATGAGAGGAAAGTCTTGTTCTTCATGATTCGCTGCCAAAAAGCCCAGAATCATATTAAATGAAGGATCAAATTTGGTAATAACAATTAAAATGCTTACCTCCAATTCGAACAAATTCAAAATCCTCACTTACGAACCATACGAAGAACTTAGAAAATAAAATGCTGCAATTTGAGATGAACAAAGAGAAGATAAGAATTTTTTTGGAAGGGAAGAAAATCCAAAGAAAAACGTCAAAACTTGGAAAGAGGAATTTTAGTAAAAAATTAAAATGAAGATTATTAGAAATTTTATCCCACTAACCACACAATCCTAACCACCTTCTACTCAGAATTCTAATTCCACCAAAATTCTCTCACAAAACCGAGCAAAAATTAATACACTTTTGCTAACGCAAGGATTCAAACACAATACCTCTAACATACAAACCCCCTTACCACTTGAACCAGCAAAATCATACTTATATGATTTAACATATAGTTTTATAAAAGCCCACTCGACAGGGTAGGGTTAGGATTAGAAAAATAAAAAAAATTGGCAAGAGTGAGACTTAAACCCCAGACCTCATACACACACTCAGAACATTTAACCACTGAAGCAGATACGCTATTATGTCAGATATTTATAGAAACAGGGATAAATTAATCAGGGCGTTACAATTTTAGAGGCATTTAGTTGTTAAGTTGCACCTATCTTAGTTTTATTTAAGTATAAAGACTTTTCTAAATTTATTTTCAAATTGTTAGGAAACATTTATTTGTGCCCGGCCATGTGAGCCACAAGGCGAAGAGACACACTTGTTTCTTAGATAGTCTGGGCATTCGATGTAAGTCACACGATCGTGTCCCAGCTCGTGTCTAAATTTGGGTAGCTATTGACTTAGGTCATACGGCCATCTACACGTCCATGTGCTAGGCCGTGGGTGAAGTGCATGGGTCACACGGCTTAGTCACACGCCCGTGTGCTAGGCCGTGTGCAAAAACCTGGACATTCTGTTTTGAAATTTCAAGATTTAGAGGACACATGGCCAGACTACACGCCCATGTACTAGGTCGTGTGTCACACACGACTAATACACACGCCCGTGTCTCTGCTCGTGTGGACAAAAATATGCCATTTTAACGCCACTTTGCTCATCCTATTTGATATCAACCTATAAACAACAATTCAATATACCAAATAGCCCCAGTCAACCAATAAACACCAACCCAAAATCATGTTTAAACATAATAAGCTATCACAAAATTTAATTGTCTAAACTTACCAAATAAATCCCTTCATTAGTTTACCAAATTTACTAATAAATACATGTATACAACAATTAAGATTCATAATCTTTACTCAAATTATTTCATTTCCAAACCATCTCTATACATGCTATATAAACCACAAAATACTTCACAAAATCTACCAGAGCAAACTGGATAGTGTGGCTTGATGTGTTGATCCGATCTTCCAACCTTATGCTAATCTACAAGGAACATTAAACAACATGAGTAAGCTTAATGAAGCTTAGTAGGTTCGTTGGATTTAAGCATAAATCTTACTGAACATAATAAACCACTCATTTAAATAAACATTCAATATACATTTCCTGCCAATCCCAACTTCAATTGATGAATTCACTTATTTCACATCATAATCAACAATATCATTGAGTCTTCAACCATTAGTATCAAATGTCACTTACTGAATTATCAACCTTTTTCAGATTATTGAACATCTTACGAATATGAGTACATTGTAAACTAAAGCCCAAGGGCTGAAAAGTAGCACATAAGTGCTAACAAAAACCCATAGGTTTGAACAGAAGCTTATAGGAGCTAAACGGAAACCCATGAGGGTTAAACTGAAACTCGTAAGAGTTTAACTGAAACCCATTAGGGCTAACTAAAACTCATATGAGTTAACTGAAGCTCATGAGAGCTAAATGGAAAGCAAACATGAAAGTTCACAACAAATGCTAAACCTCAGTTTACTTGGGTAATTTAACATCAATTCCTTTTTAGCACTAAACGATTGTACTCAATCCTAGGCTTCGTTCACTTCGAATATTTGATTCAATTTCATAATTCTTAAAATATTTTTATTTTCAACAAATAACATAAATAAATACATATTACCATTCATCAATTTAACAAATAACATTATAAATTTAACCATATGAACTTAGCTAATTTGTAAAATTCGTTGTAGCTAATGAACTATTCAGATAGTTTCTCTTTTCCACGATTTTCTTTGAGCTCTTAATCTAAAATATAAAATTTTTCATCCATTAGCACATATTTCAGCCTCATTTTACTTTACAATTTATACCCATCAATTTTCAAAATTACACATTTACCCTAACTTTTACAATTTTTTACAATTTAGTCCCTCATCAATAAACCCATCAAATGAGATAATTTTTCTCAATTAACACTTTATCTAATTATTTTAGGCTACCATACAGCCTTTTTAATTCAGAATTTCAACACCAAACCCTAATTCTCAACCTTTTCACAATTTAGTCCTAAATCAATAACTATCAAAATTACTTAATAAAATCATCATATAACAAAATTAAAGCTTCAGATCCATGATAATTCATCATAAACATCCAACACTCATCAATGGTAACTTTAAAAATCATCCATAGAATAAAAAAGTAATGAAATAAATAGTTGGACGTAATTGTAAAGGTCTTAAAAAACAAAAAAAAAATACAAGAAAAGAGTAAGAATTGAACTCGCATGATGCAAAAATATGAAAAACCAGATTTTGGACCTCCTATGGCTGTTATTGGTTGAAGATTGATGAAGAAATGCCTAGATTCAATTTAGTAACTTATTTTTATTTTTGCTTTAATTTCCCAAATGACCATTTTGCCCCTAAGTCATCTAATTTCTTTTTTTTTTGCTTATGTCGTTTCAGCCTATACAGTATAGTCTCAATTGCCCATTAAGTCCTCCCATATTTATCACTTGAGTAATTTAATCATTTTAGCAAGTTTTGCACCTTTTTCAATTTAGTCCTTTTTATTTAATTAACTATCAAAACGTTAAAATTTTTTAACGAAACTTTAACACTAAATCAATGACACTTATAAATATTTCTAAAAATATTTACGACTTAGTTTATGAAATTGAGGTCTCGATACTTTATTTGCGAGACTAATTAACCTAATAATTATTTTAAATCACAAAATTCACTAATTCTTAGCTTTCCTAAATTCTCGATTAGCTCATAAACACTAACTAATAAGATTTACGAGCTCACTTGTCGGATGAAACTACTATTTTTGACAACACTGAAAATTAGGCTGTTATAACTCTCCCTCTTTAGGAAATTTCATCCTCAAAATTTGTTACCTGAAAATAAGTTCGGATACTGTGATCTCATTGATTCTTCTATTTCCTAGGTTACCTCCTCTAAGCCATGACGATGCCACAATAATTTGGCTAACGGTATTCGTTTATTTCGTAATTCTCTAACCTCTCGAGCCAAAATCTTCACTGGTTTTTCTGAATAGGTCATATCTGGTTGTATCTTAATTTCACTGTGAGTAATCACGTGTGAAGGATCTGATCTGTACTATCCTAGCATAGACACATGAAACACTTTATGAATTTTCTCAAGTTCTAGAGGTAGAGCTAACTGGTAAGCCACAGGGCCAATTCTTTCAATGATTTCATACTTTCCGAGAAATCTTGGACTAAGTTTCCCTTTTCTACCAAACCATAATACTTTCTTCCACGGAGAGACTTTTAAGAACACTCAATCGCCAACCGAAAATTCTATATCTTTTCTTTTCAAATTTGCATATAATTTTTGACGGTCTGAAGCAGCTTTCAAACTACCCCTAATGATTCGAACTTTTTCTTTAGTTTCTCAGATCAAATCGACTCCTACTAACTTTGATTCACTCAATTCAGACCAATACAATGGAATCTTGCATTTTCTTCCATAAAGAGCTTCAAATGGTGCCATTTTTATGCTAGATTGATAACTATTATTGTAGGCAAATTCGGCCAAAGGTAAGTACCTTTCCCAACTATCTCTGAACTCGAGTATACAATATCTCAACATGTCTTCTAGAATCTAAATCACTCGTTCAGATTGCCCGTCAGTCTGAGGACGAAATGCTGTACTAAAATTTAACTTTGTATCTAGGGCTTCTTGTAGTTTACTCCAAAGCCTTGATGTAAATCTTGGATCTCGATCTGAAATAATGGATGTAGGGACCCCATGTAACCTTACAATCTCTGATATATACAATTCCACTAACTTCTCAAGTGAAAAGTCTGTTTTGACCGGGATAAAATGTGCTGACTAAGTTAATCTATCAACAATCACCCAGATCGAATTTTTCTTTCTCAGAGTCACAGGTAATCCGGATAAAATATCCATCGTGACATGCTCCTATTTCCACTCAGGAATCATGACAGGCTGTAGCAAACCCGTTGGTACCTGATGTTCTACTTTGACTTGTTGACAAATCAAACACTTTGCTACAAATTCACAAATTTCTCATTTCATACCTGGCCACCAATACATCCGTTTCAAATCACAATACATTTTCGTACTACCCAGATAAATGGAATACATGCTACTATGAACTTCAGAAAGAATATCATTTTTTAAATCTGAATTATTCGGAACACAAATTCTATTATGATAATGTAACATACCGCTATCATCAATGGTATAATCTAAACTCAAATTATCCCGAACCATCTATCTTTTCAACACCAATTTCAGATCATCACCTTGCAATTCCCAAATTGTTGAAAGAAAAAAAGTTTTTCTTTCAACTCTGCTAATACAGAACTGTAACACCCTAGATTTCTATAATTTATGCTTTTGTAAAATTGTAGCGTAGAAAAATATTTGAATATGTTTTTGCATGAATTTGCACAATATCTGTCTACTTTTGTGTTTAAGTACTTTGGGGTGCGTTACAGAAGTCCCAAGTTCAAGTCTCAATTTGGGCAAAATTTTATTTTATTTTTTTAAATAAAGCCTGGCTTTTGGTTCAGGGGCTTATAAGAATTTATTGATAAAAACTTAACAGAATGGGCCTGCTGGTCTAGTGGTTAAGTGGCAAGGGTTTATGCTTGAGGTCCTGTGTTTGAATCTTGGCTTGGGCATTATTTTTGCCACTAAGGCTGTGATAGAATTGGAGGTGAACTAAAACACTGAAGTGGTAGGGTTTATCAGATTTTTCTGAGTAGTTTCCCCAAAAGAGCTCTCTCTGCCGAAATTCTCTACTATTTTTCCACTCTCCACGTTCTTTTTCTTTTCTTTTTACCGAAATTTCCCTTGCCTTCCTCCCATTCATTTTGATTTCGTATGAACGGGCTTCTGCGATTCATTGACATTCTCCTCATTGGTAAGTTCTGCTTGTTGTTCGTAAACATCGTTTTGATTAAGAGATTAAGGGGGAACTTTCTTTGGGTGTTTAGATACTAATCAAGGGGTTGTTCTTCTTTTTGAACATCAAATTAAACGTGTAGTATTCACTGGTTTTCGCTCGAGGAAAGAAATTTAACGATTTTAGGGTAGAATACCTTTGTTTCAATCAAAAATTGTTTAAGTGACTGAAATGGGTCTTAACGTTGTCGAATATAGGTTTTCGAGTGCTCAAGATTGCGTTAGGCTTCAATCGAAACCAGGTGTGTACTCCAATCGATTTGAAATTCTATTTCTGCGAAAGTCAAAAGCACTATTGTAAACGCCACATAGGCGTGTGGATTGCCCGTGTGGAGGCGGTGTGGCTGATGAAGTAGGCCGTGTGCACGTCACGTCGGCATGACAGACATGGGCGTGTGAGGTTGGCGATACCGTGTGTGAGGCACGAGCTTGACCAATTGGGTCGTGTGGGCCACATGGGTGAACCACACGAGTGTGTGGGAGCTTGGGTCAGACCGTGTGATCCATACGGGTAAGACCAATTTGATCTGTGTGAGCCACACAGGCGTGTGGGCCCACACGGGCAGGGCACACGAGCGTGTAAGCCCGATTTGTTTGAAATGTTCTGCAAGGTTGTACGGGTCACCCAAGTCTACTGTGACCTAATTGTAGGGTCCATAAGCATTACTTAGACCTCTATACTCTGATATGATACTAAGATGTATGTAAAAGCATGATAACTAAAGCATGTGTATCTATTCTGATTTGATGATAATGTTATGATTTGATATCTGCACATGAGCATGCCATATTATCTATGTTGCATTGCATTGGGTTGGGTTTGTTGTTGAAGAGAAGGAAGACTGAAAGACTATTAGCCTGTCATCTGGCAGCTATGCTGCATATATCTGATATGTATCGTATACGATACCACTTGGTGGGTAGGGTTGGATGGATTGATTCTATCCTCATACTTGGTGTGCAGGGCTAGGCGGGTCGATTTTATCCCCACATGGTGTGTTGGGTTGGACGGAGATGGTGTGTAGGGTTGGTGGGCATTACTTTTCTGATTGATATGCATGTATGTCTGTATGGGCTAAGGCCCGAATGTATTTGATACTGTTCTAAGTGGGCTAAGGCCTACACTGATTTGGTTAAGAGCTCAGGCTCGATTATGACTGTTTGACTGCTATCTGGTTACATGCATGCTTTATTGTGGGGATGTACACACTGAGTTTGCAAAAACTCACCCCTTATTTTATTTATCTATCAGATAGTCCTCAGCAGTAGGTGGATCAGTGCAACAGAAGGGCTCGACGATGACCAGTGCTACATACACTCTGGTTTTAAAGGTTTTTAATGCTTTTATTATTTTAACTGCTATAGTTGGGAGTAATTATGTAATTTCTGGTTTCAGACTGTTTGGTTGAAGTTTGGAATTTTGAAATACTATTTAATGATTTTAGAACTACAACTTTATTGGTTCTTAAGCTTTCACGAACTACGAAAATGTTTACAAGCAAATTAATCAATATATGTTTTCTGAGTTAAGTAAAAGGTGGTAACTGAAACGGTTTTTGGGTAAACACAGTTTTAAATACATTCTCATATAACTTCGCCAGATTCGGCCATAAAGTCTAGGCCGGGTTTGGGGTGTTACATTTAGTGAAATCAGAGTTAGGTTGTAAAACTCGGCTGTGGATTTGGGTTTCAAAATTTGGTTTTAAGAAAATGATTTGTAAAGCGATTTGAAATATTTTTGATAACAAGTATATGGTACATCGAGCCTCCAGCACTGATCTTGTAAGTTCTCTGAAACTCTGATATGTATTGTTTGAAAGCATGCCTATACTGAAATTTTGTATGTATCTGTCGAAAACACTATGTAGGTGTGATGAGACTGCTGTAAGTAGTACTCTACTGGAACCCTTTAGGTAATGTAAATTGGAAACCGTAGTGAGCTTATTACTCGCGATAACTGACTCTGAAACTCTGATACTGTTCTGCATAAAATATCTGTTAATAATTATTGGAACCGTAAACTGATTTGCATAAAACTCTTAATACAGATTAATTCGTTAGGTACGATGAGCACATGTGGTACTCATGGACGGGGTACTAGAGGCCGAGGTAGAGGTCGTAGAGGGATTCGGGTTGAGTCTTTTGCATCTGATACGATTCCTAATCTGGACACTAGCGAGACACCGGTGTCACCTGTTACTAAGGCTGGTATTGAGTCTCATGACCGTGCAGCTGGGGACGACGCACTGTCCCAGGCCATGCTACGAATTCTGGAGAGGGTCGCTGGTGCCAATACTAGATCTGGAGGCCATGGGTCGGTTATGGAACGACTTAGGTCGAATGGGGCTGAGATATTCAGAGGTATCGCTGGAGTTGCTTCGAGTGTGGTCGAGTACTGGATGGAGGCCACAGAGTGCATAATGGATGATTTAGACTTTACTGATGAGCAAAAGCTCAAGGGAGCAGTGTCTTTGCTTTGCGATAAGGCGTACCACTGGTGATTGACTGTTAAGGAGGGCACTCAGCTCGATCGGTTGTCATGGGATTTTTTAAGACCACCTAACAGAGTAGGTATGTGGAAGCTAGCTACACTGACGCTAGACGACGTGAGTTCCTGAATCTCACTCAAGGCGACCGTTCAGTGCCCAAGTATGAGGCTGAATTTCTGAGACTGAGCCGTTATGCAAGGGGCGTAGTAGCGACAGAGTATGAGCGCTGTGTTTGATTTGAGGATGGTTTGTGAGACAATCTGCGAGTTCTGATAGCTCCACAGAGGGAGCGAAATTTCTCAGCCTTGATCGAAAAGGCCAAGATTGTTGAGGAGATAAAGCGCTCTGAGCGCCAAAACTGTGAGAAGGGGAAAGCTAAATGGGATTATGAGCTTTCAAATACTGGGATAAGGCCTAAAAAAATTCCAGGATTGATGGGCCCATGGGAGCTGAGCCCACTGTTGCTATTCCTGTAAGGGTGTCGATGTGTTAGCTCTGTAGTAGAAGTCATCCAGGCAAGTGTTGGAGGGATACTGGAGTTTCTTTGAGATGTGGTTTGATTGAGCATCGTGTTAAGGATTGTCCACTAAGAAGTAATCAGATGCAAGCTCCAGTTGTTGAGACTGCACAGTTGTCGAGAGGGGTCCAGTAGCCACCTAGGGGCCGTGGACAGGCTAGGGATGGAATCGGTATGGGTTGAGGTCAGGGAGTACCAGGCAGAGGTGCTGGGCCGACTGAGGCGAGGCAGCCTGCACTTGTCTACGCTGTATGTCGCCGTGAGGATAGAGATGGTTCGGACGTCATCACTGGGACGTTCGTCATTTCTAATGTACCTTATGTTGCACTGATAGACATATGCTCTACACATTCCTATGCGGCATGTTCTATGTCTGAGACTTTGGGAATTCCGTGAGAGCACTTCTAGTGAGATTTTAGTGGTGAGTCTATTGGGGCAATCTATTAGGGTCAGAAAACTGTTTAGAGACATTCCGTTGGAAGTCCAAGGAACGGTATTCTTGGCTGATATGATGGAACTTCCGTTTGAGGAGTTCGACTTAATTCTAGGCATGGACTGATTGGTGAAACATCATGTAAGTCTGGATTATGTTGAAAGGAGGGTTGTTCTGAGGACAGAGGAGGATAATGAGATAGTCGTGATTAGAACAACGAAATTATCTGAGTAATGTGATATCTGCGTTGGTAGCAGAAAAGCTTGTGAGAAAGGGATGTGAGGCATACTTGGCCTACATCAGTGTTTCTGATTCTGTGCACTCTTTGGTTAAGGACATTCGTACTGTGAAGAACTTTCTAGATGTTTTTTCAAAAAAACTACCAAGATTGCCTCCGAGTCGTGAGGTAGAATTTGAGATTGAGTTGATTCCTGGTACAGCTCTGGTGTCTATCGCCCCTTATCAAATGGCACTAAAGGAGTTGGCAGAACTGAAGGCTCAAATTCAGGTGCTGTTGGATCGTGGGTTTATTCGTCCTAGTGTGTCTCCATGGGGAGCACTTGTTCTGTTCGTAAAGAATAAGGACGATACAATAAGGATGTGTATCTATTACCATCAGTTGAATAAGTTGACAATTAAGAATAAATACCCACTTCCAAGGATGGACGATTTATCCGATTAGTTCAGAAGAGCTTCTGTGTTCTCCAAGATCAATCTGCGATCAAGTTATCATCAGTTAAGGGTTAAGGAGGCCGATGTGCATAAGACAACATTTAGGAGTCGTTATGGATATTATGAGTTCTTGGTTATGCCCTTTGGGTTGACTAATGCACCAGCGACATTCATGGACTTGATGAACCGTGTGTTTCAGCCTTACTTAGACCAGTTCATGGTAGTGTTTATCGACGACATCTTGTTTTACTCTAAGTCTGAGGACAAGCACGATGAGCATCTTAGGGTTGTTCTGCAGATCATTTATGAGAAAAAGCTTTGTACGAAGTTCTCTCAGTGTGAGTTTTGGCTTCAAGAAGTAATCTTTTTAGGACATATGGTGTCTGCTGAGGGGATTCGTGTTGATCATCGTAAGATTGAGGCTGTGTTGGATTTGAAACAGTCGAAGAATATGTCGGAGATCCACAGTTTTTTGGGACTGGCAGGATATTACCGACGCTTCGTAGAAGGTTCTCGTTGATCGCAATGCCGTGGACTAAGTTATTGCGTAAAGAAGTTCCTTTTGTTTGGACTGATGCACAGCAGGAGAGCTTTGAGAAGCTCAAGACACTTTTAACTTAGGTTCTAGTTCTGATACGGCCTGAACCTGGTAGCGACTTCGTGGTTTATAGTGATGCGTCACATGTGGGTTTGGGTTGCGTCTTGATGCAAGACGGTAAGGTAGTTGCCTATGCATTCGACAACTCAAGACTCACGAGGCTAATTATCCGACACATGATTTGGAGTTGGCTGTAGTTATCTTTGCATTAAAGATTTGGAGGCCCTATCTGTACGGTGAGAAATGTACCATCTGCACTGATCACAAGAGCCTCAAGTATCTCCTCACTCAGAAGGAGTTAAATCTTAGACAGTGACGATAGATTGTGCTGCTTAAGGATTACGACTGCAGTACAGAGTATCACCCTGAAAAGGCCAATGTAGTGGCTAATGCATTAAATCGTAGGGTTGTGGCTGATTTGAGAGTGTTGTTCACTCGACTGAGTATTTATGATGATAGGAGTCTTCTGGCAGAGCTACTAATGAAGTCGACATGGATTGAGCAGATTAGAGCTAAGCAGTTAGAGGATAAGACTCTCGAGATGCGATTTCGTTAGGTTGAGACTGGGACTACTACAGATTTTGGGCTGAATAATGATGAGGTATTGTGCTTCCGGGGTAGGATCTGTGTACCTAATGATAAGGATTTGAGGCTGTCAATTTTGAGGGAAGCATATAGTCGTCCGTACGCTATGCATCCTGGTGGAAATAAGATGTATAAAGATCTTCGAGAGTTGTACTGGTGGCCAGGGTTGAAGCATGAGGTGATCGATTTCGTTGCTCACTGTCTGACTTGTCAGCAGGTTAAGGTTGAGCATCAGTTACTTCGGGGTTGCTACAGCCGGTTAAGATACTGACGTGGAAATAGGAGCGAGTGACGATGGATTTCGTTAGTGGGTTACCTCTAACACCCACTAAGAAGGATTCTGTTTGGGTCGTCGTAGATCAATTGACCAAGTCTGCACACTTCATTCCTATTAGGACAGACTTCTCTTTACAGAAGTTGGCTAAACTTTACATCTCAGAGATAGAAAGACTGCATGGAGTTTCAGTGTCGATTATCTCCGATAGGGATCCTCGGTTTACTTCTCAATTTTGGCAGAAACTTTATGAGGCTTTGGGTTCACGACTTGACTTCAGTACTGCATTTCATCCTCAGTCAGATGGTTAGTCGGAGAGGGTGATTCAGATACTGGACGATATGTTGAGGGGCTGTGTTATGGATTTCCGAGGTAGTTGGGAGGGGTACTTGCCTTTGGCAGAGTTTGCTTACAATAACAGCTATCAGTCTAGTATTCATATGGCACTTTATGAGGCACTTTATGGTCGTAAGTGTCGTACCCCTTTGTGTTGGATTGAGTTGGGTGAGCTACGTGTTCTGGGTCCGGAGTTGGTTTCAAAGACTAAGGATAAGGTTTATTTGATTTGAGATAGACTGAAAGCGGCTTCTGATAGACAGAATTCCTATGCTGATTTGAAGAGGAAAGATATCGAGTATTCTATGAGGGACTTGGTTTTCCTTAAGGTCTGGCAATGGAAGAAGGTTCTGAGGTTCGGTCGTAAAGGTAAATTGAGTCCTCGGTTTATTGGGTGATACTGAATTCTGAAGAAAGTAGGGCCAGTCGCGTATCAATTGGAGTTACCTCTAGAGTTAGATCGTATTCACGATATTTTTCATGTCTCGATGTTAAGACGTTACTGCTCTGATCCCACGCACATTGTGCCTATGGAGGAAATTGAGGTTAGACCGGATCTAATGTTCGAGGAGAAGCCAGTTCAAATTTTGGATCTCAACGTCAAAAGTTCTGCATAGGAAGTCTATTCCCTTAGTGAAGGTGCTGTGGCAGAATCATAGCATTGAGGAGGCTACTTGGGAGCCAGAGGATTCAATGCGTCAGCAGTATCATCACCTTTTCTGACCAGGTAAAATTCGAGGACGAATTTTCTTTAAGGAGGTAGAGTTGTAACACCCCAAATTTCTGTAATTTCGGCTTTTGTGAAATTGTAGCATAGGAAAATATCTAAATATTTTTTTGCATGAATTTGTATAATATCTGTCTGCTTTTATGTTTAAGTGCTTTAGGGGTGTGTTAGGGAAGTCCCAAGTTCAAGTCTCAATTTGGGCAAAATTTTGGTTTTTACTTTAAATAGAGTCTGGCTTTTGGTTAAGGGGCTTATAAGAATTTATTGGTAAAAACTTAATAGAGGCTTACTGGTCTAGTGGTTAAGTGGCAAGGGTTTATGCTAGAGGTCCTATGTTCGAATCCTGGCTTGGGCATTATTTTTTCCATTAAGGCCGTGATAGAATTAGAGATGAACTAAAACATTGAAGTGGTAGGGTTTATCAAACTTTTCTGAGTAGTTTCCCTAAAAGAATTCTCTCTACCGAAATTTTTTGCTATTTTTCCCCTCTCCACTTTCTTTTTCTTTTCTTTTTACTAAAATTTCCCTTGCCTTCCTCCCATTCATTTTGATTTCGTATTAATGGGCTTCTACGATTCATTGACGTTCTCCTTATTGGTAAGTTCTGCTTGTTGTTCGTAAACATCGTTTTGATTAAGAGATCAAGCGGGAACTTTCTTTGAGTGTTTAGGTACTGATCAATGGGTTGTTCTTCGTTCATGAACAATGAATTAAGCGTGTAGTATTCGTTGGTTTTCGCTCGAGGTAAGAAATTTAGTGATTTCGGGGTGAAATACCTCATTTTGTTCAATCAAAAATTGTTTAAGTGACTGAAATAGGTATTGACATTGTTGAATATAGGTTCTGGAATGCTCAGGATTGCGTTAGGCTTCAATGAAACTAGGTGTATACTCCAATCGATCTGAAATCATGTTTCGAAGAAAGTCAAAAACGCTACTGTCGATGCCACACAGGCATGTGGACTGCCCGTGTGGCGAGACACTACCGTGTGGCCGAGGAAGTAGGCCATGTGCGTGCCACACGGGCACGACGGACATGGGCATGTGAGGCTGGTGAGGCCATGTGCGAGGCACGGGCTTGACCAATTGGGGTGTGTAGGCCACATGGGTGAACCACATTGGCGTTTGGGGTCTTGGGCCAGGCTGTGTGATCCACACGGGCAAGGCAAATCTGAGCTATGTGAGCCCACACGGGCAGGGCACTCGGGCGTGTGAGCTCAATTTGTTTAAAATGTTTGCAAGGTTGCACAAGTTGCCCAAGTCGACTGTGACCTGATTGTGGAGTCAGTAAGCGTTACTTAGACCCCTATACTCTGATCTGATACTAAGATGAATGTAAAAACATGATAACTAAAGCATGTGTATCTGTTCTAATTAGATGATGATGTTATGATTTGATATCTACACATGAGCATGCCATATTATCTACGTTGCATTGCATTGGGTTGGGTTTTTTGTTGAAGAGAAGGAAGACTGAAAAGCTATTAGCCTGCCATCTGGTAGTTATGCTGCATATATCTGATACGTTCCTTATATGGTACCACTTGGTGGGTAAGGTTGGGTGGGTTGATTCTATCCACATACTTGGTGTGTAGGGTTGGTGGGCATTATTGTTCTGATTCATATGCATGTATGTCTATATTGGCTAAGGCCCGAATGTATCTGATATTGTTCTGAGTGGGCTATGGCCTACACTGATTCTGTTAAGAGCTCAGGCTCGATTATGACTGTTTGACTGTTATCCGTTTACATGCATGCTTTACTGTGGGGATGTACACACTGAGTTTGCAAAAACTCACCCCTTATTTTATTTGTCTGTAATTCATTTAACTCAACTGGTGCCATAAGGTACGGTGTTATTAGTATTGGAGCTGTTCCCGGAACCACATCAATTACAAACTCAACTTCACGATCAGGTGGTAAGCTAGGTAATTCCTCAAGAAATACATCAATAAACTCATTAACAACTAATAATTGTTCTAAATTTGATTCAAAACCTCGAGTATCAAGAATATTTGTAACACCCCCGTACCCAAGACCGTCGCCGAAGTTGAGCACGAGGTGTTAGCGGACTTAATTCATTAATTAAATTGCTCAAATAATTTATTTTAGAATTTCCAGACAAGCTGGCTAACTGCATCATAGTCGCTAAAAAAAATCATATCCTGAGCTACAAAACTCAAAATCCAATTTTGTAAATTTTTCATGAAACTAGACTCAGATATCTACTTACTAATTTTTTTCTAGAATTTTTGGTTAAGCCAATTACTATAGTTTATTAGTTAAAGTCTCCCCTATTTTAGGGTTCTACTACTTTGACCCCTGTGCACTACGAATTAAATTTCTTCCTGTACAGAGATCCAATGACTATTAAGTTTATTTCTATTAAAAATAGACTTAATAAGGAATCCATACATATAAAATTTTAGTCATAATTATTTTTACACAATTTATGGTTAATTTATAAAGTCAGAATAGGGGATCTAAAAATCGCTCTAACCCTGTTTCACTAAAACGTAAATATTTCATAAAATAAAACTTTTTTACCTATTTTGTTTCTTGCACATGAAGATAGATTCATTAATATTCAATTTAATATTTTATTCATCATCTAATTCTATCTCTACTATTTTTAGTTATTTTTCAAACTCACATCACTGCTGCTATGTGATTCTGTTTTATAGTCAATTTCACCATTTTATGGATTTCCATAGATTAGTTAGCACATAAAGCATACATGTTATCAAATATAATCTCGATTAGCCACTCTAATAGCTAATCATTCTCAAACATTTCCATGCCATCCATGAGCTATATCATAAGATTATATACACAAAAGGATTATAATGCTATACGTGCTATATTCCCAAAATATGCAAGCCACCATACCGAGATGGTCCGTTGATAGTGTGAGCGTGCCTCCGACCGTCCTGATCTCCAAACCGGCTTGTCAAAACTCGATACAAAATGAGAATAGTTGAGCCTATTCCTCGTAAACTTTATTTTTCCCCCGATCTCGACTCAAATCTCTTTTCTCTGGATAATCAAGGCTTAAAAGTGTTGAAACCCTAGCTATGGTGGAGAGCAAATTCAGTAGCAACTTATGGAGAAGATGATCATTTTTTTGTTATTTTTCCCATTTTATTTCATTTAATATCCAAATGACCAAAATGCCCTTCCTTACTAAACTTTCAAAAATTCCATCCATGTCTAATTTTTGTCCATAAACTTAGAAATTGGTCAAATTTCTATTTAAGACCTCCTAATGAATATTTCAAAGCAATTTCATACTAGAAACTTCTAGAATGCAAGTTTTGTAACTTATTCAATTTAGTCCCTAACTTCAAATTAAGCACTTTATGCATAGAATTTCTTCACGAAAGTTTCACACAATCATGCAATCATATCATAGACCTCAAAATAATTATAAAATAATTATTTCTATTTTAGATTTGTGGTCTCGAAACCACTATTCTGATTAGGCCCTAATTCGGGATATCACAATATTGGCTAAAAATGCCTCATTACCTTTCTGCATTAATCTCTGGGCTGAAAAGTTGAAATAATTTTGACAATTTCTTAAGGATTAGCAGACTCAATCGTAATGACTTCCCCATTTTGACCTTTTAGATCAATCCATTTCTCTCGACAGTTTACTACAGTATCATGCTTTGTTAACCAACCCATTCCCAAAATAACATCAAATTCCCGAAAGGTAACAACATCAAATCAGCAAGGAATTAATAGCCTTTTACATTTAGTGGACAATTTCGACACATTAAATTAACTATCACACTTTGGCCTAATGGATTAGTTGCTTGAACATCATAATCAGTGGATTTAATAGACAATTTCTTTTCTAATGCTAATGTAGTGCAAACATAAGAATGTGTAGACCCAGGGTCAATTAATGCATATACAATAACATCAAAAAGATAGAATGTTCCAGCAATTACGTCTAGAGCTGTAGCTTCTTCTCTTGCTCGAATAGCATAAGTACGTGCTGGAGCTTTAGTCTCTAATCAAGTAGCTTTATCTCTCATACTCGAATGGGTAGCCCCAGTAGCACTGCTTTGGCCTGAACGTTTACTTCTTTGGGAAGGGGCTAATTTCTTTTCTTTTTGTTCATCTTTTTTCTTTTTGCAATTGAGGACAGTATTGAATGAAATGGTAAGTGGCTCCGCATTTATAACAAGCTCCCATTTTGCCTATACATTCACCTGTATGATACTTTCCACAATATTTACATTTAGGCTTTGGAATATTCTGTACACTACCTACACTAGTTGAAGGTCTAATAGTTACTCCAAAATCTTGTTGAGTCCCCCTATTCTTATTTGATCACTCAAACATTGGAGTGGCTTGATTGGACTTATCTCTAGACTTTTTATCCCGAAATGTTGAAAATGATTTGGAGGAGCTTCTCTTGTAAGATTTTTTATTTCACCTATCACGCTGCATCTTTTTGTTATATACCTCTTCCATTTTTTGAGCACGATCTGACAGAACAATAAATTCTCGTATTTCTGTGCCCCAATCATCATTCTAATTTCATCATTTAACCCTTCCTCAAAACAAATACACATTTCCTCCTCGGTTGTACAATTTCTTGGGCATATTTGTTGAGGTATACAAATTCCCTCTCATATTCAGCTACTGACAGATTTCCTTGTCCCAGATCGAGGAATTCCCTCTTCTTTTTATCCAGATACCTCTTGCTAACATATTTCTTTTTAAATTAATTTTGAAAGAATTCCCAAATGAGTTTCTCTTCTGACATCACAGCCTCTATAGTCATCCACCAATTATAGGCTTCCTCTTTTAATAAAGAAACAACACATCTCAAATAATCATATAGAGAACAAGCCATTTCTCTAAAAACTCTTACTATATTCTGAAGCCAATATTCAGCTTTGACTTGATTATCATCTGACCTTCCCCAAAATTTTTCTGCCCCAAAATTTCTAAGTTTTTCTATCGAAGCACGTTTATTGGATTCAGTTATGGTGGAGGCGAAGGTACAACCAGAGGTGCTACAGATGGTGCAATAGGAGGATGAGGTTGCTGAGCTTGATTTCTTTCTTGCATAAAGTCGTTAAACCATTTGTTCATAAACCCATAGGACATATTTTTGAGTTCCTGTTATTGTATCAGAGAGATTGGAACACTACTACTTGCCCCATGTTCAGATGTTTGTATTCTGCTATTAGCTTTATCTCGTTCAACATGTTCAGATTTATCTGACATCTTCACAATCTATAATAAAAATAAGGATTAGATCGGATCATACACATCACACTATCACAGATTTATATGACATGTATTTCTAGACACTTTACACATCACATTCGTTCTGAGAATCGGCTAAACCAAAGCTCTGATACAAATAAATGTAACACCCCTAACCTTTATCCGTCGTCGAAACAGAGTTATAAAACATTATCAGACTTTACGGGCTAATTACAAATATTTCATTACCTTTATTATACAAATAAAAAATAAGTCATATAATACTCATATTGTCCCTTAGATGGGTCCTCGAGGCCCAAAATACACATAAGAAGTGAATCGGGATTAAATCGAATGCTTAGGGAATTTTTCTAAAAATCTTAAAATTTTTCCCAAAATCTTAAAATTTTTCTTAAGAACAGGGGACACACACCTGTGTGGTCGACCGTGTGAGCCACACGGCTAAGAGACACACCAGTGTCTTAGGCCGTGTGGGCATTCGATTTAAGGCACACAGCTGTGTCCCAGCCCGTGTCCAAATTTGGATAACTACTGATTTGGGTCACACGGCCATCCACACGCCCGTATGCTAGGCCGTGTGTGAAGTGCAGGGGTCACACGGCTAAGTCACATGCCGGTGTGCTAGGCCATGTGCAAAAACCTGGACATTCTATTTTGAAATTTCAAAGTGTAGGGGACACACGGCCAGACTACACTCCCATGTACCAGGCCGTGTGTCACACAAGGCTAAGACACACGCCCATGTCTCTGCCTGTGTGGACGAAAATAGGCCATTTTAAGGCCACTTTTCTCACCCTATTTGATATCAACCTGTAAACAACAATTCAATATACCAAATAGCCCTAATCAAGCAATAAACACCAACCAAAAATCATGTTTAAATATAATAAGCTATCACAAAATTTAATTGTGTAAACTTACCAAATAACTCCCTTTATTAGTTTACCAAATTTACTACTAAATACATGCATACAACAAGTAAGATTCATAATCTTTACTCAAATTATTTCATTTCCAAACCACCTTTATATATGTCATACAAACCATAAAATACTTAACAAAATCTACCAGAGCAAATTGGATAGTATGGCATGATGTGTTGATCCGATCCTCCGGCCTCACGCTAATCTACAACGAACATTAAACAACATGAGTAAGCTTAATAAAGCTTAGCAATTTCATTGGCTTTAAACATAAATCTTACCGAACATACTAAACCACTCATTTAAATAAAACATTCAATATACATTTCTTGCCAATCACAACTGCAATTGATGAATTCACTTATTTCACATCATAATCAACAATATCATTGAGTCTTCAACCATTAGTATCAAATGTCACTTATCAAATTATCAACATTTGTCAGAATATTAAACGTCTTACAGATATGAGTACATCGTAAAATAAAGCTTGAGGGCTGAACAGTAGCACATAAGTGCTAATAGAAACCCATAAGGTTGAATAGAAGCTCATAAGAGCTAAACGAAAACCCATGAGGGTTAAACTGAAACTCGTAAGAGTTGAATTGAAAGCTATTAGGGTTGACTGAAACTCATATGAGTTAACTGAAGCTCATGAGAGCTAAACAGAAAGAAAACATGAAAGTTCACAATAAATGCTGAACCTTAGTTTACTTGGGTAATTTACGGTCAATTCCTCTTTTGCACTGAACGATTGTACTCAATCCTGTGTTATTTTCACTTCAAATATTTGATTCAATTTCATAATTCTTACAATAGTTTTATTTTCAACAAATAACATAAATATATACATATTACCATTCATCAATTTAACAAGTAACATTATAAATTTAACCATACGAACTTACCTGGGCTAATTTGTAAAATTTGTTGTAGCTCATAAACTAATCAGATAATTTCTCTTTTCCACGATTTTCTTTGGGCTCTTGATCTAAAATATAAAATTACTCATCCATTAGCACATATTACAGCCTCATTTTACTTTACAATTCATACCCTTTAATTTTCAAAATTATCCATTTACCCTAACTTTTACAATTTTTTACAATTTAGTCCCTTATCAATAAACCCATCAAATAACCTTTTTTTCTCAATTAACACTTTATCTAATTATTTTAGGCTATAATTCAAAATTTCAACACCAAACCCTAATTCTGAACCTTTTCATAATTTAGTCCTAAAATCAATAGCTATCAAAATTACTTAATAAAATCATCATATAACAAAAGTAAAGCTTCAAATCCATGATAATTCATCATAAACATCTAATACTCATCAATGGTAACTTTCAAAATCATCCATAGAATAAAGAAAACTAATGAAATAAATAGTTGGACCTAATTGTAAAAGTCTTAAAAAACACAAAAATACAAGAAAAGAGCAAGAATTGAACTCACATGATGCAAAAATATGAAAAACCAGCTTTTGGAGGACCTCCTATGGATGTTTTTGGCTGAAGATTGATGATGAAATGTCTAGATTCAATTTAGTCACTTATTTTTATTTTTACTTTAATTTCCCAAATAACCATTTTGCCCTTAACTCATCTAATTTCTTTGTTTTGTTTTCTACTTAGGTCGTTTCAGCTTGTACAGTTTAGGTTCAATTGCCCTTTAAGTCTTCCCATATTTATCACTTAAGTAATTTAATCATTTTATCAAGTTTTGCACCTTTTTCAATTTAGTCCTATTTATTTAATTAACTATCAAAATGTTAAAATTTTCTAACGAAACTTTACTACTAACTCAATGACACTCCATAGACATTTTAAAAATATTTACGGCTCGATTTATGAAATTGAGGTCTCAATACTTTATTTACAAGACTAATTAATCTAATAATTATTTTAAATCACAAAATTCACTAATTCTTAGGTTTCCTAAATTCTCAATTAGCTCATAAACACTAACTAATAATATTTACGAGCTCACTTGTCAAATTTTAGTGGTCTCAAACCACTATTTTCGACACCACTGAAAATTAGGCTGTTACAATTTGTAGGTGAAAATTACAATAAAAAAACTAAGTTTAATGAAGACAACAACTCTTATAGAAAATATCGCTAGAATAGGAGGGTTAGTTTTGGATTTAAAAGGAAAGTTGATGGACCAAATTGAGACCACAGTTCGTCACCAGTACTTCTTCTAATAGTTCTTTTTCTGAAGGTATTTGATCTATTAAAATTTTGTACTCTTTGAAATTTTCTCTTTAAAAGGACAAATGATCAAATTTTATAATAAAAATGTCCAATTGAATGATTAGTGATAAATTTGAACCTCTTACATAAGGAGATTAGTAAATTTGTACTTTATCCCTAGTTATTAAATGGAATTATATTTTGCATTTGTTTAGTTTACTAGCAACAATAGAGTTTATTTGTTAAAGTGGGGCTTAACCTCTTTTGGGGCTCAACCTCCTTTTTGAGATTTTGAGTAGCCTTTTAACTAATTGACTTTAAGTCTTAACTATATGCATACATATAGTCAATAATCTATCTTAAAATTTAAAAATTCTTAAACAACAATAACAAAATTCAGTTTCCCCATACAATTAAAAAAAATTAAAAACCCATGTAGTAATTAAAAAAAGAATTTTAATTTCTTTTTTAATTGATTAAAAAAGAAATTTAAAACCAAATTAATTTTGTAGATCTTTGTGGACAACCCCTTTAGTTATGTTCTGGTTGTTTACATATGTTTCAAGTCATTGTTCTACCAATTTTGGTTAGCTTATTTGTTTTCTTTGTCTTATTAGATTCATCTTGCACCATCTTTTTCCTCTTCTTTTGGGGCCTTCCTGACATGACATTGAACTTTGGTGGTGATATTTTTTTTCATTTCTAGTCTTCTCCCATAAGTCAGGTCCATTTATTGGTTGTAAAGAATACTCATATGTACATTTCCTTGCTATAAAAATTTGCCAAATATTTCTCTAGATCCTCTTCTTTGTTGTAAATGACACACACTGCATGTGCATATGGGATGCTTGATAAGTTGCATAATCTACATGAACAATTCATCCTTTCTAAGTCCACAATATATGTGATCCTACCACACATGATCTCATATCCATAATCTCCATTGGAATGCACATTCCACTTAGTAGATTCTTTTATGCGCTTATCAAGCTTAACTCTAATTAGAGGACCACCATCCAAGTATTGTTTTCCTTTTACTAACAATCTACTCTATGACAACCAACCTAATATCATTTAGCATACTTATTATTGGCTTTGAACTAGCTTGTACCATGCTAGCATTGAATGCCTCGGCTAGGTTGTTATCTGCTAAATCACACTCAGCGTTATAGCTGAAATATGCTTTCCAAAACCTTGTCTCATCTACATCTAAAAGAGCTGTAATTACCATATCTTTTTTATTTTTCAAGAGCAATACACATTTTTTCAAAACATAGTACATTAGTGGCTTTCACGCATGCCCAAAAAGCCTTTTGCAAACCTTTTCCAACCCCATTTGCCTATACATGCCTAGTACAAAACCTATGCTTTGCATGTGGAAATAGTTGTTTAACAACTTTTTTAGCCCCAATAAAATTAAATTAAAAAATATAAAAAATATGATATACTATAAACTATGCAAATCAACAAATTAATTAAAGGTAATATTGTCTTTTGCTGATCTGATATGATTGTCCACCCATATCTATCAGGAGTGCTAATGTCTCTTTTCAAAATATCAAGAAACCAAGTCCATGATGTTGTAGAATCGACCTCCACAACACACAATGCTAGAGGGAACATTTGGTTATTTGCATTCCTGGCCACAACAATTAGTAACTCTCATTTAGCTATTTATTCCTTTTAAATAGCATCCATCCAATCCTAAGATAGACCTACATAGCTAAGAAACCTCTCCTCAAAGCATCAAAAAATGTAAAACCTTTGGAACAATTGTACTCCCTCTATTATATCTTATCAACTCTTTTGCATAATTATATAAAGTCGCATACTCTTCAATCACATTTATCTCCATCTCTTTTAGTACCTTTAGCTTAGTTCTTCTAGCCTTACTGATGTTGATATTAATACCAAACTTCGTTTTCACTACATTTTGTATGTAATTAAGCTTGATAAATGGATGACCAACAATTAATTCTTTGTATCTATTTGCCAAGAAAGTTGTTGAAACTCTTTGCACCTTCCATCAAGGGTTGCACTTATGTTTTTTTTTAAGCATCTTCACTTGAAAGTTTCATTATTCTTCTCCATATATGTAGATATATACCATCAAGGGTTGCACTTATGTTTCTTTTTTAGAACCTTCACTCGAAAGTCTTCTTTTATTCTTCTCCACAGATGTAGATATATACCATAAAGGGTTGCATTTATGTTTGTTTTTTAGCACCTTCACTTGAAAGTCTTCATTATTCTTCTCTACAGATGTAGATATATACCACTTACATTTTTTTCTCACATCTTGCTGAGACCTAGTTGGTTCACTCCTTTTAATCTGTATGTTATACCTAGTAGTGATTGCATACTTGGTCAAGATTTCTTTAAATTGGGTCTTTCTTAAGAAAATCATTCCAATAGGAAACTTTGGAACTCTAATATTTGGATCATATAAAGGAAACTTGTTTTTTCTCACACTAGGTTCATCTTCGGTTTTCAAGTGTGCATCACTATTTGAGTTTTCACTATAGACTTGATCTAAGTCAAATCCATTGGAGCATAAATCGTCATCCAAATCACTATTAGATTCAAAATCATCATCTTCTAAGTTACCTGTGTCATCCCCACCATTTGTTTTCAGCTTTCTTTTATTTCTTTGGCCGTCATTGTCTATTCTATTGTACTTCTGAATTGATGTCATAGATTCAAACAACTCATCATCACTATCAGATAGGTAGGTTACATCAATAATAAAATTCTCTTCTTCATCAACATTTTCCTCCATCTCTCCTAATGGGACACTAAAGAAATTCTCAAATCCCCCGCTCATTTGACTGCAAATCAATAAAAATAAATATTTAGAAAGTATAACACAAAGGAACCACTTACAAACTAGTTAATTGTTTACAACATTTGCTAACTATTCAAACTACTCATGATGCAGCATAATTCACAATGAAAAATAAATCAAAAAAGTACAACAAAGTATTCAGAATATGATATTTGTGGTTGAATGAATTTTTATTTCAATATTTCTTATTATTTTGGCAGAGTGAATTCTTGGTTGTCTTATATTTTGGTTTATGCCATTATGTTCCCTTATTGCTATGTGTTTGTTGTTTTACTATTCTTTTCTTTACTTAATAAAATTTTACCTTTCAAAAAGAAATATTGACAATGTCTTTTTTTGTGTTTCTCATCTTTTACAATCAAAACAAAAGTTTTCAACCCTGTGAATACTACAATGATAATCATTTTGATCCTTAAAGAATCAATCCACAACAATAATTTGTGAGTTGCATGGAGTAGAAGCAAACTCGTTCATAAGATTTTCATTGCTACTAGTCGTAAGTATCATTGGAAATATTACCTAGCTACTTCTAACATTTAGATATTTTTGTAGTTGGTGTAGTCTATTAGATCAAGGATCATACCTCACCCAAAACAGAACACTCTCAAGGGTCTCTTCTTGCTAAAGCTACCACACAATTTGAAGACTTACAAGAATACTCTCTACAATAAAGCCTTTTGACTTTAGAATCCACAACTTTCTATTTTATACTTTTTTTTCGCTAAGTTCTAGTTTAAACCTAACTAATTCGTTTATGTTTTATTTGCTTTACTATTTTTGGTTTGAACACTTCCTCTTTTCCATGTGTGACTTGGTATCTAAAAAGAATGTGTTTCATGCTTTTTAAAGTCTTTTTCATAGGAAGAACTACTCCTACAAGATACCCATAAAACAACATACAAAATTATACATGCATATCTCGATGGAAGAGTTGATAATAATAATTTGAAATCCTAATTGGATTAATGAAAAAGAATCAATCGAGGTTATTTTAGTATTGAAAGAACAATAACATACAATTTCTTGTGATTTTTCCGATCACTTCTATTTCTCAATCTCAAAAAATATCAATTTTTGTCTTTTTCTTGATCTAAAAAATACCCAGTCTTTTTTCTTTAGATGAATGGCTATAAATCTATGTTTATATTTCTAACAAGAATTGATCTCCGAAACATGTTGAAAACCTTTTTTTCTAAGCAATCATCTTTTATGTGTGCTTTTACTTGCATGGAAATACTTTGAATTTATTTATTTTTATAGTAAAATGCCATGTCATTGTTTTCCACAAGGTTTAACAGAAAATAGTGCAACGCAGATAATGCTGTTAGTGATACGAGAAAATTGAATTAAAATTAAAGTTGTGTGTATATAATTGCACGTTGGGCCAAAATTGATGTATAATTTTGGTATTTATCCCTTAATATTAGTCATTAAATTAAATAAGTATAATGAGTTATTTGACCTTTCAACTTTACAAAAAAAATCATCTTAAATTTTCATTTTTCAGTTTCTTTTAGCTCTTAAATTTATATTCCCAAAATAAATGAAAAATTAAGGTCTGTTAATTTTGTTGACATGTGTATGCCTCATTAACAATTAATTAATTTATTTTTAAAAATAAAAATATTAAATACTATTCATACTTTTTTTTTCAAATTTTTATATTTAAAAATTTATTTAATTACTAACGTGGCATCCACATAGCAATCTACGTGTATGCCACATCAGCAAAGATAACAAATGTTAATTTTTCTATCAATTTTGAGATGATTTAATAAATAATACAAGTTTAAGAGTTAAAAAAAGACCAAACAAATCATTATGCCAATAAAATACTCTATATTTAATGCTAGCTATTCTACATCATTAAAGAGATAAAAACTGGATGGAAGAATAATCTTCTTTCATTTTTCATATGATGGCTGAATTTCATAAGGAAGAGAATCCTCCAATTTTGCAATATTTTTCTTCTTGTACTCCACTAATTTCTCACATATCTTCATGAATTCATCCACTAAAGCTCCTTTTATGAAGATTATCTGCACGATTTGGGGTTTATTTGAAAGAAGAATGGAAAGAAAAGAGAGATATTTGTAGAGATGAATAAGAAAAGAGAGAAAAAAAGGAGAACCAGTGAAAAAAGAAGATGGTGCTTCATGGAGACAATTAGAAGATAGTTTAGGCTTGATTTTAATTTTTCATGATTATTATTTCTTTTTTATTTTCTATAAATTATAAAATTAATGGTTGATGGTGGTAGTTTGAAATGATGACAATTTCTTAGATATCAACATTACTCGTATTATGAGATTGTTTGTATTGTAGGAGTTTGTTGGAATTTTATGAAAATTATAGTGTGTGAAATTAATTTTTATTTAAAGTAATTAAATAAAAAATTATTTAATTAATTAAATATTCTTTCAAATGAATTATTATTTAAAATAATTAATTTTACACAACTCAATTTTAGTTTTGTTAAAATTATGACAATTTTATTTATAAAAATTTATAAAAAATTTATACAATAAATCAAATTAAATTAAATTGCGATTATTGTATATTTTAATTTTCACTTTTCATTCAATTTTTAATTTTTATCTAATTAAATAATAATCTAATTAAATTAAATTATTCCTAACTCATCTCTTATCATTCTAAAAAAAAAATTCAATTACTACGGATAGTTATCCATGCAATTTATTTTTCATTTATCTTTTTGTCTATTCATTCAAATTTCTTTCATGCAAATTGTTCGGAGTTATAAATGAGTTATAGTATAGGGATCTATTAGATATATACAATTACAGCTAAAATAATTTGTAATTAAGTTTTTTCTTTTCATCTATTAATTATAAAATTATTTAGTCATCGAGTCAATCTGCTAAAAATATCATAATTGAAGTTCCCGTTATATAACATTGCGGAAGTTACTTTTTTCAAGCTTTAGGATTAGTTTACCATTAAGGTTGAAAAATGTTTTTGAAAAGTATTGTGAAAAAGTGCTTTTAAAGAATTTGAGAGTGTTACTATTGTTGTAAAAAAAAATGCTTTTGAGAAGATAATATTTTCATTTTAAACATGATATAGGAGATAAAAAAAAGTAAATTCATTAAAAAATATTTTTCCAAAAGTAAAAAGCTACAAATTTTGCCTTTTTTTGCTTGGGTTAAAAATTCAATTTAAAATTAAATTTTGGTTTGAAATATGCTTGTTTACCCCCCCTTTTTTTTTTGAAATCTTGGTTTGGTTGAAAAGTGTTTTTCAACCTCAACGGTAAACAAAATCTTAGTCCAATGACTTTATTATATGTGTGTTATCCTCATAAGATATCCATAATCCTTTTAAGTTAAATTTGTTAACGTAATTCAATCCCTTTTTTATCTCATGGTCATCGTTGTACCTTCTGCAATAATCATTACTTATACTAATAATAATAGAATCATTTGTCTCATACAAATAAGCCACGACCATATTTCATTTTCATAACCCATACAACATCATTGAGAGGATATTATTTACTATTTTATCGAGTTATGATTCCACAATTGTAAGAGAAAAAAATATCATGTAATTCATGTACCCAACCCATGAACTTTTGGGCCACTACCTTGAGAGAACATGTAATAATATATCGAAGTACATGAACGAGCCATACACATATGGTCATCTACTTACTTAGGATTTAGGTAAGTCAAACTATAATTAATTCATGTGAATTAATCCATAACAAATAATTCAACTTGGGTCAAATCTGATGTAGTATTAGTCCAAGCAATCATATCTAGGTATCTATTTGTGGAAGTTAATCCAATTCTGATAGCTAAGATAAGTTATCTCCCCAATTAAACTTATAGATAACATAATAGTTCTAACAAGAGTCATTTGTTGAATTTAACTCTATAGACTATGAAAATTTAGATTATCTTTTAATATAAGTCGTTTTATTGCATTACAATTTAATATTAATTAAAATTTAAATAATTAATAAATTAATATTTATTTATACATTTTACTATAGATGAAAAAAATATTTGAAAAATATCATGCAAAGAATATTGTATTAATCAGCTGAAAATATTTATTTAATTATTTAACTAGTTTAAGAAACTACTGTCATTACATTAAAAGCATAAATAGTAATCCTAACATTGGGTTGTAGATTAGAGATCAGAAGAGGATGACTATTGGATTTGTAAAAGTTAGAGTGACATATGGACATTGACTTGGGTGAATACTCAAGTAACACTTATTTTGTTTTGTATATGAATTTTGGGGTTTTTTACCAAAGAAGTATAAAAAAAATTAAAAAATTCCAAAATAATACACTTAAAAATCTAATTACGAAAATGGTATGGTCAGGGTGGTCACGCCACTCTGACAGGCGGCACCACCCTGACGTGACGGTGAACAGTGACCCGTAGCAGTAAAAAAAACATTGAAAAAGAAAAAAAACTGAAAACGAAAAAAAATGGGTCATGTGGGTGCCAGAGGCGGCACCAGCGTTGCCTCTGGCAGAGGCGGCACCAGTGTTTTATTAGGTAAAATAAAATTAAAATATGCATTATTAAAATTAAATTAAAATATTAAATAAGAAATAAAATTATAAAACAATATGTTATTTGGAAAATAACTATTATTGTAATGAGATACATGTTTTATTAGGTATAAGTATTTAAATTTTTGTTTTTGTAATGTGATACATGCGAAAATCTATATATATATAATCATATTAGTGAATCTACTAATACATACTTTATCCGGATAAAATATGCATTATTAAAATTAAACTAAAATATTAAATAAGAAATAAAATTATAAAACAATATGTTATTTGGAAAATAACTATTATTGTAATGAGATACATGTTTTATTAGGTATAAGTATTTAATTTTTTTTTTGTAATGTGATACATGCTTAAATATCTATATATATATATAATCATATTAGTGAATTTGCTAATACATACTTTATCCAGATAAAGTATGCATTATTAAAATTAAATTAAAATGTGCATATAGGTGGCACCACCCTGGATTTCTGACCCAAAAGAGTAAAAAAATAAAAAAAATGTTTTTATTTTAATATTTTATTTAATATTTTAATAATTCATATTTTAATTTAATTTTAACTAATAAAACACTGGTGCTGCCTCTGGCACCCACATGACCCATTTTTTATTTTTAGTTTTATTTTTAGTTTTTTTTTTCTTTTTCAGTGTTTTTTTTTACTGTTGCGGGTAGTGGTTCACCGTCACGTCAAGGTGGTGCCGCCTGTCAGAGTGGCGTGACCACCCTGACCATACCATTTTCGTAATTAGATTTTTAGGTATATTATTTTAAAATTTTTTAATTTTTTTATACTTCTTTAGTAAAAAACCCAAATTTTGGGTACTTTTGCATGAACATAAGTTTTGTGTTGTTGAATGAATACTTAAATTTATGAAATTAATTGTTAAAATAATGAGAATGTATTGGTTAAGAAAGTTGTATAATATTATGGGGTTAATTTACTATTTGGTTTTGAAGTATATTTATTGTTTTATTTTGGTATTTAAAAAATTTATGGGTTCAATTTGGTATTTAAAGTATATTTTTGTTATATTTTTAGTTCTTTTTTTATAAACATTAAAAAAAGTTTATAAACAACCACAAATTATCACAAGACGTCTTTATATAAAAAAATATTTTTTATTAAATATATATACACAAATATATAAAATAAAATAAATATGTAAAAATTCAAAAATATATATAAACATATAATATAGAAAAAAAAATATACATTATAAAAATAATAATTACAAAAATAAAATAATTGAAAAGAAATTAGTTGAAATTAGTAACGTTACTGTAAAAATGTAAAAATTATAAAAATATATTTAAAATTTATTAAAATTATAAAAAACATTTAATAATTTGTAAATAAAATAAAATAAATCGTAAAAAATTATTTAATTTTTTTTAAAATTATTAAAATTTGAAATTTATTTTTATATTTCTTATATACTTATGATTTTAATATATTTTAAAATTTTTAAATATTTTTTTACATTTTTATAATTTTGAAAAATGATTAAATATTTCATATTTTAAATATATTTTTATATTTTGAATGATTTTTTTAATTTTCTAAAATTTTACAATCTTCTTTTCAATTATTTTATTTTTTTGTAATTTTTATTTTTATAAAAAAATATAGTTTATATATTTTTCTAGATTATATATATTTCCATTTTTATATTTTTTTATGTTTATATACATTTAATAAAAGAATAAATTTATTTATTTATAAAAATGATATCACGTGGCTCTTTGTGATTGACTATTTGTTTTTTTTTATTGTCTATAAAAAAATAGAATGGAAAATATAGTGAAAGCATACTTTAAGTACCAAACTAGGCAAAAAAAAAAATACCCAAGTAAAAAAATAATAATACTTTAAAGGTTAAATCGTGAATTAGAGCTATTATGATTATGATGAAATTTTGAAATGTCATATGATATTTGGTTATAAAATATAAAGTGTCAAGGGTTTTTTGTATTGCAGGATGTTTAAGGTAATTATAGGGAAACTAGGGGAAATTTTCATGAAAATTATAGCCTTACTTTATGATTTACCCCTTAAAGTATACTAGATCTGTTCATGGGTCGGGGCCATCCAGCCTGGCTTGAAGGCTCGCCCGAAATGTGGGAGGGTTTGGGCAAAAATATAGGCCCAAAAGATGGACTTGGACAAAAAATTAAGACCCGTTTAAAAAGCGGGCCGGGCCTCGAGTAAGGCATTTTGGCCCAGGCTCGGGACCGTCCCGAATTTACTAAAAGACAATTTTTTTTTTGTTTTTCAATATTATTTTCTTATTGTTTTATCTATTTTTTACTACCATTTTACCATTATGTTGTTACTATTTTGCTGTTATTATTTGAATATTGTATAAAACTTATTTTATTGTTAATTTTGTTATTATTTTATAGGCATTTGCTTGTTAAGTTGCATCTATCTTAGTATTATTTAAGTATAAATATTTTTTAAAATTTATTTTCAATTTGTTGGAAAATATTTACATATTTTTTAAAATTTATTTTCAATTTGTTGAAAAATATTTATTTTGATGTTTTTAGTATATTTGATGTATTATATATATTTTAAAATTATATAAGAAATAATATAAAAATTGATATGGGCTGGTCAGACCCAGGTTTTAACATTTTTATCCTGGTTGGGCTTGGGCAAAATTTTAGGCCCATTTTTCAGGCTGAGCCTAGACCTAGCAGACGAGCCTAAATTTTTAGTTGAGCCAGGTGTGAACCGACTCAGCCCATGCACACCTCTAAAGTATACTTATTTTTTACTTTGATACTTAAATTTTTTTATCCCAATTTGGCATCTAAAGTATCAATTTCTTTTTTTTTATCCATTTTGTAACGGATGTTAAAAAAAAAACTGTTAGGCAACTTTGACTAATGAAAAAGCGTCACATAACATGTTTTAGCAAATGAAAAAAAGTCACGTGGCAATTAGATTTATTGAAAATAAAAAATTTAAATTTAAATTTTAAAAATAGAAATTTATAATATTAAATATTTAAATATTAAAAAACGCTTTTGACTTTGGTCGATAATTGAATCGACGTTGACTGGCCACGTGACGCTATTATAACATGCCATGTGTTCTTTTTTATTTTTAGTATTATATATATTATATTGATTAAAAATGTAAAAAATCATATATAATATATAAATTTTTTTTAAAAAGGTTTGAAAATGTCGATTGAGTCTCAACTCGATTGGTATAAGCATTGTTGTCAATGTAGGAGGACGTGGGTTCGAGTGCGCTAAAGCGCATTATCCTTCTATTTATGGGATGAGGAGGGGTTATGGATAGTTCTAGGCATTGTGTAAAAAAAAACAAATATGATGAGAACCTATAATAAGTTTGTTCAAATAAAAGTTTAAAAATAATTTTTTTATAAAATTTTAAAATATATAATTATAAATTTTAAAAAGTCAAAATAATATATAAAAATTTAAAAATATTTAAATTTCAAGTAATATATAAAAATATATAAGCATAAATTTTAAAATGTCAAAATAATATACATCTTCGATATTTTTATTTTTTTGCAATATTTTGAAATGTACTTTTTCCTATTTTTTTGGTTTTACAAGACAACATGTTTTTGAGGTAGAAGGCTCACTTCTAATGTCAAATTGGAAGCAAAATTATCTCAATTCCTTTTTACATTGATATATTTATTTTTTAAGTTATTTTTGTGATTTTAAATCTTGATAGATTTTTAACCCTTATTTTTGGGTGAAATTAATTAGTTCACCATATGTAAGTTTTTCATAAGGAATAATACTTTTTTAATTCTCCTTAATTTTATTTCTAACCCTTTCTCTTAATAAATAAGGAAGTCCTGCTAGAAATTTTTTTTCCAAAATGGTTGTTGGTTATAAGATCTTTGCACGATTCTGGTCATAAAGACATCTTTATACCATTTAAAGTCTTTTAATTTTTTAAATTTTAAATTTGATAATAATCTTGAATTTCTATCTTTAGGATGAGAAATATCTTCTATAAAGTATTTAGAGATTGATAAAATCAAAGTTGCAACTGTATATTGTATTTCTCTTCCTTTTTCATCTAGAATGATTTTTCATTGATCATCCTTTTTTATGACTTTTAGAATTTCTTCTTGTTGGGTTTTAGAAAGTGCATAGTTCCACCATCCTTTTAATTGACCAGTAAGTCCATCAACTAAAAGATTGACTATAGCATGATCACTAATAAACTCTTTTGGGTTTTGAGTTTTACAAACATTTGAAACCATTGTTATTTGCTATAATAAACTGAGAATATTATATCCAGACATTTCGTCTATATTCCCTTCATAAATAGTTTTAGCATTGTATTTATTTTGGAAAACATGTTTTTGTTCTATATTAAGATCAGATATAGTGATTTTTAGGTAAAATAATCTTTTTGGTTCTTTCCAAGTTATTTTGTTAATTTATTGTTCATCTGACTGGTCAGAGTCAAATTGGAAGATTGATGTAATGTTTTAATTGAGTGTTGAGCTTGCATTCGGGGTATTTGGGGCTACTAATTCAGACTTATAACCTTTCAAAGCATTAAGTCTATTTTGGATTTCTATAAAGAAATCATTTGGGAGAGGTTTGGAAAGATTTTGGTATTTCATATGGTATAAATATTGGTTATTTAGAACTTTTTTCAATCATTCTTTTACCAATTCTTTTCTAATTGGTTGACTTTCTACCAAAATTTCAATATAATCTAATTATTTTCCTATTTTATGAAGACTGAGATTTTTATAATGGTTTTGTTCCACTATAATTTTAGTGTCCTTCGATAAGATTTGTTCTTCTCCATCAGAAGCTCTCATTCTTAAAAGGTTTGTTTTTATTCCAGTACTTTTATGAAGATATTGAACCTATGTTAAGAGGAGATGTTGAGATTCAACTTCTTCTTTATTTGTTTTCAATCTAGTATTATTTTTATTGTATTGAATTTTATATGAATTTTATTTTTGTTAATAAATTTGTAATATTCTTGAAGAATGCTCTCTTTCTTATTATCAAATTCATGAATTTAATTTCTAGTCTTACATTATTAGTCATTGATGAGTATTTTGGTGACATATTAGGTGAATTTTGGGGACTTTCTTCCTGTCTAATGTAGATAGGTTGGGCTATATTTAAAGTTTTATTTATTCCTTGTAACTAGGTTCTAAATGTTGTTGAGATGAAAGAGACAGAGGCTCTAGAAGTCCTAAAATTTGTTATTTGTGTTTCAAGATTTGGTTTTTCTTCTATATTTAACCATCTAAAGGCTGTACAAGTACTTCCTTCTTGGTATTGAAAAATTTCACTTAATGAAGTGTTTTTAATAAGGGTAGGTGCAACAGGATTTGTAGCACCTTCTAGCCTCCACTTGCTAGAGATATTGATTTCATGTTACTGTATTGTTTTTGGAATTATGGCATGAGATCTTGCGGTATATGTTTCTATTAAAATAGTTGTTCCTTTTGAGCTTTGGATTAAAGCGTTGGTATTGACTACGAAATACATGGTTTTGAAATGAAGTTGATAGACTAACGTTGACACTTCGGATCTAGGGTGCGTCTTGTAATTACGAGTATGAATTTGAATGGTCAAAGATTTTAAAAGTTTTTATTAATTAATGAAACCATAAAATTTGGGAAACAATTAAAAGTTATTGGGTTAGTACATAGGCTTGTTTTAATTGTTCCTAATAAGGAATCCTTAAACATTATGTGTCTTTGGTCCCTTAAGACAATTATAATTGAGGTATTTTTGGTGGCTTTAACATTAAGTGGTTTGACACCGACTTGGACTAATCCAAAATGAATGTATTTATAATTATGTTCTTTAAGCTTATTAATAACGACTCTATCTAATAATTACATACTCTCATATTCCTTTCGGATAGGTAAACTTTTTTCTTTTATTCTTATAACATAACTACAAAAGGCATTTAAAGCTTCAAATGTTGTCTTTTTTTAAATTTGGTTTATTGGAACTCTTGAAAGTGTCCAATTATCACACCTTTGATGAACACTTTTGTAATGTTTTTCTGGATCATTGACAGTCTATTAGAGGTTTGGTCAAATCCTTGGGAATGATTCGATGTTAAGCTTGTAGAAGAATTGGTTCTCTTAAGGAAATAAAACATCTTTTGGTTTTTGTATTTCCTATGGGGGTTCTACTATAGAAATTTCTGGATTACTAAAATTGACTACAGGGGTACTTAGTCATTAACGTGCCTAACCTATGGCTACCTAGACTGTATATCAATATTCAGCAAAAATAATAATACATTAATAAAGATAGTTAAACCAGAACTTGGAACAAATATGAAGATTTCCAAAACTTAGAATTACATGTTCCTTCTTGAGCTTTAATACCAATGAGTCTCGATGATCTGAGGATGGACAAATGGATTTAAATTTTAAATTTTTGAAAATTTAAATTTGAATTGTTTTGAATTTAAATTTTTGAAAACAAAAACTTCAAAATTTGAAAGTTAAGAAACTTTTGGAAAGAAATTTTGCTCAAGAGAATTTCTGAGTTGTGTATCAAGTCATGCATTTCATTTCCAAACTAAAGGCCTTTTATAGATAGATCTTTTCTCTTTACAATTTCCTTATTGGGGAATCCGATTCCTTACATTATTACAAAGATTTTTTCTTACCATACACAATTGCAATTTTCAAGACTATTATTACAATTGTAAATAATATATTCCCTGAATTACAAAGCTTTTGCTGGGAATCTTTATTGTGTATCTTCCTCTTTTATTTTGGAAGAATTTTTGCAAAGAATCATTATTGTTCATCTCCATCTTTTCTTTGCAGAGAATCATTACTGTTCATCTTCGTCTTTTGTCTTTTTAGAAATCTTTAGCATTTGGTTTTCTTGTCTTCTTTTGAAACAATTTCTTCAGGTATGTAGTGAATCTTTAAAGGTTGCAAGCAATTATTTCAAAACAGTTATCTTATTATTATTTCTTTGTGGTTTTACTGATTGTCATTGTTGTGGTGTCATCTATTAGATCCACCATTTTGATTGAAGATGGTGAGGATTTCTCATCTTTTGATTCGGAATCCATTGAGCTGAGCATTTCAGCCATAAGCTTTTTGTATTCTTTTTTGGTCTTGGCTTGAGCCAATAATGTGCTACTAGTCAATTTCACTCGAAGAAATTTGGAAATAGTTTGGTTTGAGGTAGCAAACTAGCATAATCTTGGATTTTAAAAAAACAAATCATGCAAATACTTGAAATCATATTTTTTGTCATTGAATTTGTCCCACCATTTTATTCTGAAATTTCGAACTAATAATGGGGTTCTCATGTATTAGTCCTGTTCATAGGCATAAATCCAAGATAAAATCTAAAAAATACACGATTTTGAAAAGAAATTGATTGTATTGTATGTGTTTTTGGTCTGGCTTTAGCTAGATTTTTTTTCAAAAAAGAATGGGCCATAAAATTTGGATTTTTTCCAGTAGGATATCAAAAGAAGATGGTCCATACCAGTTCCACTATTTTTGAAATCAATTTGAGATTTGTATTGGTGTCATACTCGAAACATATGAGTCAGTCTAAATATATGAGCCAAGAGGGTCTTGTATGTTGGTTGTTGATAAAGAAGGCATTGTACTAGGCTGTTTGATTGTCCTGGTATGTAAAATATGGGTGATGGATTGTTTTGGTGGTGAATTTGGTTGGGAATTTCTTTGGAGAGTTTGGGTTTTCACCCTAATCTCTTGGTTTGAGAATTTTAATTATTTGGGTTGTTAAATGGGTAACAAAGTTAGGGTCTTTTGAATATGTGTAATGTTTGAACAATATTGATGCAGTTTGAACCAATATGTTTTCATAATGTTTTTGGAATTTTTTGTGAGTCTGATAGCTTGAAATGACATGCTTTAAAAAGTTCTTTGATAACAATATGTGGAGGTTTTTAGAAAATTCTTCCTTCGTAATGAATTTCTTTTCAAAATATTTATTTGTAAAATATTGTGAGGATTTTGGTGTAGCAGTATGTAAATATTCTACTTCTTTTGGAAAAACCTCTTGAAGAGATGTTTCTTTTGAAATATTTTAGAGAGATTTCTATTTATGTAAAACAATCTCTCTATTTTTTGAAATCTTGGCTACTTCAGCAGTATTTTTTTTAGAGGAATTTTCTCTTTCGATTGGGCTATGGTTAATGCCACTTTTGGGGATTGAAAGAGAGAAAGAAACTCAATCCATTTTTTTTTAGGAACTGATTTCATTTGGGTCGCGTACATCCTAAAAAGATGAATCATTTAAGGTTTTTTTTTTATAAGGATGACCCTTAATTTTTTTCTTGCAAACAAATTTCATACCATGATTTGATGGGTTTTGAGGATTTGTTTAGGAGGATTCTCTTAACTTTCCTTTCCCATTGTCTCTGAGTTTTGGGGGAATTTTTGAAGGAATTTTCTGGTGAGAAAATCAAACAAAGAATTAGTTTTTTTTTCTTTTGATATATTCAACTTCAAAATCAAATATACTTAAAATTGCTTGTTATCTTGCAAAAATATGTTTTGAAGCAATATTTTGAACATCCTTTTATAAAACTTCTTTTGCAGATCTTCTATCAATTCTTAAAAGAAATTTTTTATTTAACAATCATTTTGAAATTTTGTAATACACAGAACATTTCGCAATTTTTTTATCATACTATAATTTTGCTAAGTTGGATTCTAGTGTCTAAATTTAAATTGTACTATTTATTCTTTTCCTCCTTTGATCTATTTCAAGATCCCACCATACCCCATCTCAGAAGCATCTATTTCTACTATTTTCAGGATGGCTAAATCAGCTAAATGTAAACAAAGAAGTTTGGTGATTTGCTGGTGATTTGCTTGTTGATTTGGGTAACTATATTGGTGTGAACTTTTGTCCAAGGTTGTGGATTTTTCTTGAGCCTTTCATACAAGGGTTTACGTAACGCCCTTAATAATTTATTTCTGTTTCTATAAATATCTAACACAAATATCTACCTACTTCAATGGTTAAGTGTTCTAGGTGTGTCTGAGAGGTCTTGGGTTTAGGCCCCACCTTTAGCAAATTTTGTTATTTTAGATCCAAGCCTAATCCTTGTTGAATGAGTTTTTATAAAATTATCTGTTAATCCATATCAGAATGAGCCTGCTGGTTCAAGTGGTAAGGGAGTTAGTGTGTTGGAGGTCCTATGTTCAAATTCCTACGTTAGCGAGTATGTTTATTTTTGCTCGGTTGTCCGATAGAGTTTCGGTTGAGCTAAAAGTTTGAGGAAGTTGTAAGTTAGTGGGTTAGTGGGAGAAAAATAGGGGATATGTTGTCATATTTTTTATTTTTCTCTTTTTTTTTCAAATTTTGATTACTTTCTCACTCTTCCCAAGTTCTCTGTTTCTGATGTTAACTTTTTCTTTTCTTCCTACTCTCTTCGATTTTTTTTTGTTTTCGGTTCTTTCCTGTACTCCGTTTGTCCACTAGTTGTTTTAAACTAGTTGTTTTAAATGTTGTTTTGTAATCTCGATGATTTCCATTTGTTTTGGTAAGGTTGTGTCTCATCTTGGTTGTTTCTTTTCTTTTTAAATTAACTTAGTAGTATGGTTAGGGAGGTTAATTTCCTACAATCTGTTGCATAGGTGTAGGTGGTGAAGCATCGATTTTCATTTCAACGGTCTAATCTCTGTGAGTGAACGGGTGTATTGACGGTAAGTGAGTGCATATTGCTTGATTTAGTTTTGAGGAATTTGTGAATTGATTGCTAATTTCGATGTTGGTATTCTGTTCTTAGGTTTCAAAAGGCTCGAGGTTGTTTTTGCATCAAAATCGTACCAGGTGTGTACTCGAAACATGAAAAACTGAGCTTCAGCAAAAGTCAAAAAACCTTACTGTCAGTTCCATACGAGCGTGTGCCTGGCTGTGTGGTTGGCCATGTGCGAGACACGGCCGTGTGTTTGATAAAGACATGGCCGTGTGATGGTGTGGGTGTGGCCGTGTAGGTCACAGGGCTAGTCCAAGTTGGGTATGTGGGCCATACGAGCATGCCACACGAGCGTCTGAGTTTTGGGCTAGCCTGTGTGGGCCACACGGGTGAAGCCAATCTGAGCGTGTGGGCCCATATTTCTAAAATTTCCCCTAGGGTCGCATGAGTCATTTCGATCGACTGTGGGCCTACCGTAGGGTCGGTAAGAGCTAACTAAACCCTAAGATTATGAGATTTGATATTTAGATCCTCTACTTTGAGTAAAACACTGTTATGCTTGTCTGATATTTCTATTATGTATATATAAATGGCATCTGTATATAAGCATGTTATGCATGACATTACTATATCTGATATTTCTGTATTTGTGACTGGGGTGGCTTTTTGTATATATGGAGGAAGTGTTTTGTATGGTGACCTTCGCCTATATTCTGACAGCTTGGCTGCATATTATCTGATACATGTCGTAATGACACAATGTGGTGTGTAGGGTTGAGCGGGTGTTTTTAACCCCACATGGTGTGATGGGATGGTCGGAGTTGGTGTGTAGAGGATGGGGGTAGGATTCTGTTTATCTGTTCTGCATATCTAATTCTGTTATCTATAACTGTATCTTTAAAGAACTTAAGTCCGAATATGAATCTGTATCTGACTATACATGAGATTTCTACATGTAATGCATGTCTATTTCTGTTGGGTTATACATTGAGTTTACGTAAACTCACATTTGTTTTATCTGTTCTGTTCAAGTAATCCACAGACTTAGACGGATCGGTGTGACGGAGCCTCACAGTGACCACAAGTTCGTAAACTGACTTAAGTAATGGTTTTTATTTTATTTAAGGATTATTTTTGAAAGTTTGTAATAATTGGACTATCCGAGATGTTTGACTTTATTTTTCTTGGGATTTGGATTTTCGTTTTTACATTTTATTTGCGACGGATATCATAAAAATATGGCTTTTACTAAAACAAAGGTTTTCCAAAAATTTACGAATGGGTTTTCCAAAAATAACGTTTTCTATGACTTTCGCTATAATTTTCATTTTGGCGAATAAATTAATTAAATAACATTTTTGACAATAGATATAAATAAATGTAGGTTATAAAACTGGAATGATTTATCGTAACGACTCTATTTTTCAAAACCCTTCTTCGTGACGTCTCCGGATTCAGCCATAACATCTAAGTCGGGTTTGTGATGTTACAGTTTACTTAATTTGCTAAGACTGGGATAAAATTCTGACATAGTTTAGGCTACCAAGAACTTTTGTAGCTGGTCTTTATCCAAGATTTGATTTAGGAATTCGTTGACAAATTCTATAGATATTTCTATTGGAGTAACGGTCTTTTGGGCAACCTAATGACCTAAAAACCTTACTATGGTTTGAAATAAACTAATCTTGGATTTAGATACTACTAAACTATTATTTTTTATAACTTTGATACTATTAAACCTTACTAAATTTGGGTAATACAAAACAATAAATACCGTTTTGTATCTTTCTTTTTCTTTTATTTGGATTTTCCAAAATCTTTAATTCATGTCAAATTTTGAAAACAATATTGGCATTGCAAAGTTTTTGAAATAAATCTTTTTATTTGAGATTGGAAATCTAACCCATTTTAGAGCTTTATTGAGAGGTTTGTAATTAATAACTAATCTTGGCTTTCCTCTTTTGAATTCTGCAATTTTTATCACATAAACTGCTGAGAAATTCCATGGAAAGCTCTTTTTTATTAATTTTTTATTGAGGAGATCTTGTATTTCTTTTATGCAAAATTCTTCCATTTCTTTGTTCATCTGTATTGCCCTTACTTTTGTTGGAATTTGTCTTTCATCAAAATCATTTGTACTCCAAAAGGCATTAGGGATGGTAGAACATATGGTTGATTATATTTCTTTAATTTGATTTATTCTTTTTTTAACTTCTCTTTTTGTTAATTGTTCAGTTAATTTTTTAAAACATGTTTCTTCTTTTAGAAAAAAGAAATTTGCTTATGTTTATTAATAATCAAATTGTTGATTTGCCCATTCCTTAGCTCGGTAGAGCAAGCTCAGTGGAGCTTTGCTATATGATTTGGTGCTCAAAAAAGAAGGAGAAATGATTTAGATAAGTATGACTTGATGCGTTTACTGTGGTTTAACATCTAGGGGCTGATGATCTACTCAAAAAAAGCCCAGGTCTAACACTTGAAGCTGCTAACGGCGAACAATAGGTGTGGCTCTGTGAGATCCTGTAAGGCTCTGTGAATATTATATGGTGTTGATCTCTTGTAAATAATAAGTTAAGGTGAGGAAGTTATGTGTACCTTGTGAGGGTTCGGTAAGTAACCCTGTAAACTCGTTGAGTGTAACACCCCCAACCCAGCCTAGAAGTCTAGACCGAATTCAGAATGATACATTGATCACTGAAGTGATCGTAGGAAAGAAAAATTTGCAAAACAGTTTATCTTGTCAAACCAAATTATTTAAAACGTTTATTAACAAATCAGTACAAATCTTAAAATAAAGTTCAATGTAAAACCAGTTCAAATTATACGAATATAAACACAACTGAAAATTGTACCATAGCACTATAAATCCTTACAGTTTAAACTTTCACCAAATAATGAATAAAACTGAAATTTAAAAAAAAACCATAGTTTATCCACCAAGACTGTCCGAGACCTCTGCATTCTGAGCCCGGGGTCCAGAATCCAGAATTGTACCTGAAAGGAGAAACAGAAGAGGGGGTGAGCTATTCGACCTCAGTGTGAGATCAAACAGATATTCAATAGTGAGAAAAACCAAAAAACTAGACCATATGTAACTTTATAGTCATATGGGTCTATGAAACACAGTAACGGTAGTTCTCAACAGTCACTATCTAGGTTTACGCCCTCTTCAGAGTTGGTATCAGTCTCAGTTTGGGGTTTTAGCCTAACTTAGTACAGTAACAGTCAAATACACTGATTACTATCAGGCACGTGTGCCTTTCAAGCTAATAGTCAAATACATTCTATCACACACGCGTTCAGTCAATCAGATCAACCAGACATTACAGTCAACATAGTAACAGTAACATTCAATCAAACAAATTTAGTCAGATGCAGATGAGTGGGAATGAGTTATAAAACAACCCACCCATCCAACCAACCCACCATCTCCATCCAGCCTTACACCTCATGTGGGGATATAATCGACCAACCCATCCCTGCACTCTTATTAGGACCTCGAAAAGCCCATCCAACCTTATACCCCATATGGGGATTTAATCAACCTATCTATATGATGTCATTCTAGTTTTCCCGACAATGATGATCATCTACATTGTCCATGATCCTAAGGGAATTGGGACCGCCCTCGACCCTTTGGGAATTAGGGCTATTAGAACGAAGATAGACTGCTAGTCATATATATTACGCAGCAAAGCTAGCTTATAAGCTGTACTGCACAATACGGTGAACTACGGTACAGTCGTACAGTATGTTCTACCAGATTAGATAAAGGTACGTAGTGTAGCTAATGTACATGTAGTACAGGAAAATGCGGTAAACCACTACACCAATGGGCTGCAGTAAAATTGCCAGATCAGATAATAACAATACACAGTGATGCTGACGTATCTGTTGTACAATGCAGTGCGAAAATTCACAGTACAGTCGAATCATCCACAACCCTTTGGGAATTGGGACTATAGAATGCAGTTAAACTGCCAAATCGTAAATCTCCCTTCTCTTCAAAATCCCACCCAAAAAGGTTTATGCAAATGAATGTATGCAAATGTATGAATGTCGATGCACCAGTTCAAAACAAAATCTCAGACAGACATTTAGAAACAACCGCTTGCAAGCAGTCAATCAGTTACAGAAACATGCACACTTGTGCACTCAGATTCTGTACCTAACATGTCACACTTCAACCACAAAAAGTAAATAAATCGAGGTCAGATCAAGTAATCTTAGTTGAGAGGTTGGAACAAATTGATTTGCATTTCAGATCAAGTTGACGTAAACGTAGTATTTGGCAAGTTAGGGCCACACGCCCGTGTGCTCCAGTCGTGTCAAGCAGTCCAAGCCATGTGGGGGTCCAAACGCTCGTGTAAGGAGTATTACACGGGTCGTGTGACGTAGGCACTACGGCACACACCCATGTGGTACAGAGGCACGGCCGTAGGAGTAGGCCGTGTAACTCACTGTCCAAATCCACTAATTTTAGAAGCAGAGTAGACACGGCCGTGTTTCCTGAAACACGCGCCCATGTGAGAACTCTAAAATCCTTAAATTAGTCACACGACTGAGTGGCACCCAATTTGGCCTGGAACCCTAATTTTCCAATTCCACACAAGCGTGTGTCAAGTGGTCGTCAAGGAGGGCACGAAACCACCTCTAGTCAGCCTCAATTTCATTGTTTTCGCTACTAAAATGATCCTAAAACCTCACCCTATCGAAAAGGAGTTATTTCACAGCACTCTTATCATCTAAAGGCTCAGAAATGAAGGATTAACGCAATAAGCCATAGGGAAAGGGACTCGCAAATCAAGATACAATTGATTGAAGTAAGAAAGGAGATAAAAAAAGAAAGTAGAAGATTAGTTTCAAATCTCACACCTGTTTATTGCGATCTGAGATGGCGGTAGAGGAGCGAAAATCTTGAAACCCCAAGTCAGAACCGAAGATTCCCCAAAAAGAACGGAAGAGAAAGAGGAGAAGAACAGAGAAAAATGTCCAAAAATAACCAAAATAGAAATAAAAATAAAAATAATCCCAATAATCTAATTTCTTAACCCAAAATTTAATAATTATAATTACTTATAATTATTAACTAAAAAAGAATAAACCAAAAATAAAAAGGTTCTCTAAAACGCATACCCTAAGACTTGAACCCAGAACCTCAAGGTACACTAACACTCCACTTATATACCAGACCAGCAGGCCCATTTTGTCACTAAAGCACACAACTAATCACTTAAGTGCTACCACCTCACTGCCCCTATGCTCAAAACCCAAAACTTCTAGGCCCAAAATTCGGGGAGTTACATTGAGTATTCTAACTGTTGCTGCATGCATGTGTTTATACATGATTCTCTATGTTGTGTGGTCAGTCTTGTGATAAATATGTGGAATATGTGTGACATGATGATTTTGTGGAAATATGTATCTGATATGTTGCTTGTGTGGCTTGATGCCAATATGATAATACGCCTGAATTGTGAAAGAAAGCATGAGATGAATGATATACCTCTGTTCTATTAAGATATACGTGTTGGATGAATATGTGCTTGGCGAGCTTGAGTATGTCACTCGTGTAACCCTTTTATTTAAGTAAATGCATGTGGCCATGTGTCTATCATGAGTCTCTACATTAAGACAAATGCATAAGTAAAAGAAGTGTGTCACATGAATAAAAAAGTAAACGCATCTGCATGTTGAAGTTTGTGTAAATAGCCAGTCGTGTATATGTCTGCATATTAAGTCTGCTTACATTGTGGGTACGTCGGTACAATAAACATGAATTCAGATATGTGAATGACCATGGCTATGGAAAGTGAAGACCATATCTTGTAAGACTTAGTCTCAGACTATGACATCATATGGGGTATGTGAAGTCCATATAGTGTAAAGCCTAGTCGTATTACTGTGGCATCATATGGAAAATGAGGACATGTTTGAGTATGTCATGTGGATATCTGTAATGGATGGTTGGGTGAGTACTAGGCGATGAGGGGAAAACCTCATGAAGATGAGTGTAGGAAGATCCCTACCATCAAAAAAATTAAGTTATCTATTCTATGGAAGCTTTTGTGGCTGTTTTGGTATATGTGAGCCTCTGTGGCTGTTTTCTATAAGCCCTTGTGGTAGGTACTTGGTAAGTGTGTGCCCTTGTCACATGAACTTGCTATGTGTGAGCCCTTGTAGTAGAAACTTGTTACATGTGAGCCTTTGTGGCGAAACATGTTTTATGTGGAAGCCTTACGGCTGTTTCCATTATATGTGCGCCATTCTGGCGATAACTGTTTGAATGCAGGTGGATGCCTTAGTGGCTATCTGATGATGTATGGACACCCTTGTGGCTATCTATTAACAAAGCATGTGTCTGTAACTTCCAAAGACAATGGAAGATATCTAAAGTGAAGTGTACGACATAGTGGCACAATTCGTGAAATTATTTTGAGACAAAGAATACAAAGGGAACGCCAAAGTGGCAGACTCTGAAGGAAGAGTGAGTAGTTAGAATGAACCTATAAGTGAGTTGAATAACGCCAACCGAGGTAAGATAATCACTAAATGTGAAGGAGTATCAAGTAAAAAGAACGTAATACTTGTGTTGTGTCGAACTAATGAGTATCTATCTAATTCCATGAAATATGTTGTGACGTCTTAGATTTGATATGCATGGATGAATGTTGTGATGTTGTATGTTTGTTATGTATATATATACAGTTGAATGTATGTATGACAACACCTCACTAAGTTCTTGCGAACTTATTACGGATGCCTCTGATTGTAGGATCCATTAGAACGAAGGGAGAAGTGTAGCCTACGCCAAAGGAAAGGCTAAAAGGCCACATGATTGTTGTTAGCCATAATGTATAAGTATGAGATAAGCCTTAGGGCGAAGTCAAGTTTGCGCATAGTGTATCATTTTGATGTAAATAAGTTGAGAATGATAGCTTTAGTATTTATACTATATAGACAACATTACATTGTACAAGTAGTTTAATAACAATAACAAAACGGGGTAATTCAACTAAAGAAAACTTATAAATTTTATTAAGTTATTACATAGACAAGTAGGAAAGTCTAAGGCCCATTTGGGTTAGGACGTAACACCTTTCACTCGGATTCAGTTTCTCGGGTTAGATGGAGGGTGTTACATGCTTTAGTAAGAACCATATGTAATCTTATGTATTGTCTTCTGTCTCGAGTTCAGTTTCTGAAGAACTATCTATTGGGATTTCATGTTTTACATTTTGCATATGTTTCTTCATCTCTTGTTGTTTAGTTTTAAGTTGGGAAAGCTCTAACTTGAATTGTTTTATTTCCAATTGTAATTCAGAATTTTTGATTTGTCTAGATTTTGTTTTTTCATATTTATTAAATATTATCTCTTGTATATTATACATTTGTAATTGGTAAGGAATAATCTCTTTTTCTTCTTTTTTTGGTTTGTCTTTTAATTAGGATTTTAATTTTAAAAGATATTCTCTTAAGTTTTGCGTCTTAGATTTTATCAATAACTTTAATAATTAATTCTTGGTCTTTGATTAACATATTTATTGAAAGTTTATTTTCATCAAATGATTGAAATGTTCCATGTAATTTGTCTATGTGTAATCCATCTGATTTGGAAGATGTATCATTTTCATAAGTAGTTGATTCTAGAAGAATTTCATTGATATTTTATTCTATTTCTTCATCTAGATTTAAATTATTAATCTTTCTCTTGATCTTATGGTATTTTGAGATATCTCTTGGTTTTCCACATCTATAACATTTATTATTTTATAAATTTTGTTTCTTTTTTTTTTCTATATCTCCTATATTTTGGTTTTCTGTAATATTATGATATGTACTTTTTTCTATGTTTATGAGGAAAAAATCTTACTTCTAATGTCAAATTAGTAGCAAAATGATTCCAATACATTTTTACATTGATATATTTCTTTTCTAAGTTATTTTTTTTTAATTTTAAATCTTAACATATTTTTAATCATTCTTTTTGGGTGAAACTGACTAGCTCACCATAAGTAAGTTTTTCATAAGAAATAATACATTTGTAATTTTCCCTAATTTGATTTCCAACTTTTCTCCTGATAAAGTAGGAAGTCCTTCTAGGAAATTTTCTTTCCTAAATGATTGTTGGTTATCAGATATTTGCATGACTTTGATCATGAAGACATTTTTATACCATTTAAAATCTATTAATTTTTTTTTGCATTTTAGATTTGATAATAATTTTGAATTTCTATCTTTAAGATGGGAAGGATCTCCTATAAAATGTTTTAAGATTGAAAAAATCAAAGTTGCCACTGCATCTTGGATTTCTCTTTCTTATTCATCTAAAATAATTTTTCTTTGATCATTCTTTTTTATTACTTTTAGAATTTTTTTTGTTTGGTTTTACTAAGTGCATGGTCTCATCATCCTTTTATTTGGCTAGTAAATCTAGCAACTAAAAGATTGACTTTAGCATGATCACCAATCAACCATTTTTGTTTTGAGTTTTATAAACATTTGAAATCGTTGTTATTTGTTGTAATAAATATTGAAAATATTATATTCAGACATTTTGTCTATATTCCATTCGTAAATAGTGTTTGTACACCCAGCTTTGGACGGGTTCTATATTTGGAAAGTAAACTAAAAGTAACTTGAGTAGCGTAGTACTATCCGCCCAATTATTGTTCTGGCATATAGATCAAGCGCATAGTAGGTATCAGATTATTAAGCGAGATTTGGTAACAGTGTTGGGGATTACTACCAAAAGGTATTGTACGCTCAATTTTTTGAGTTGTTGTGGTAGTTACGTTCTAATGAGGTAGTTAGAAAGGAACAAAGGGACGAACAAGAATATAAAAATATTTGATTTCTATTTATAGCTGTAAACCATTTGGAAAGGTAACTTTTAAGGTGTGTGACATGTGGTAGGTTCCAATAAGAGCTTGGGTCCTACATATATAGATATTTAGGTTTAAAATGAGAGAGTTTTATTCTTCCTTCTTCAAGAATTATTTCTATCTAGATCTAAAGGAACCCAAAGTATTTCCTTCTCTCTCTTGAGCTAAAGTTGTAGATTTGGATCTTTACCAGTGATTGCACCAAGGTGAGGCAAGATTTATAACTTTGTATATTGTGTTGTGAAGAGTAAATCTGTTAGACATGAAAGATCATTAAGATAAAGGATAAAAAGGACTCTGCTTGGGATTTCCGATTTTAAAAATGATGAAAAAAGGGGTATATGAATAGATCTTGATGAGTTTTCTTGTTTTGTAGTAGTAGTTGCTACTGATTGCATAATGGAACTCTGGATATGAAGTTTTGAACTACTGTGGGTGAGAATCAAGTGAGTCTCTATGCTTATTATTGTTTATATGATGATAGTACTTGTAGATCTATAAGAGAGTGGTGGAAAGATAAATTCGTTGATACGATCCGCCTCGGGGTGAGTCGAGTCGTATGCGAGTTTGCCCGATCGTCTACGAGAAAGTATCGTTCGGCTCTTTTAAAGAAGATGTTTTTAGGTTAAATAATGTGGAAGCTTTTTAAAAAGGGTTTGAAGATGGGTTTGAAATATGAATATTAAAGGTTCGGTTTTAAAAGAAACAAAAGAATGAAAATAGATTGAAGGTAGTTTAATAAATGATGGTTATGGAAGATGGTGAACTTAAAAGCAAGTAAGAACCAATATTAGGAAATATTGACCCAAGTACTTATACGCTTTCAAGGTGAAAATGAAAATGATATAACCTTGACCCACTACTTAACAAAGTAGGAACCTCGGTATATGGGTGAACGCCACACTATTTGATAATGATAAGTTCGGATAGTGAAGAACAGGGTTGACGCCACTAGGCTTCCTAGATAAGCCAACGAAGTCCTCAACGAAATATGAGAGAAAGAAATCTCACAAATTCCATGAAAGTTTAACAAAGTTTCATTAAGTGAAAATTCTAACCTCTTACAAATGAAATAACATATATTTATAGCCTAAATAAAAGTAGCCGAATGGACAAGCTTAGAAGCTAAGAAATTCGGCCATAAACACCTAGATAATTCTAGAAGAAAAATCATGAATATCCATGACTGTGCAGCCCTTTAATGTTCCATCATCCCCCTTGGCCGAATGAAGCTTTAATGCACATTGAATACTTGAATGGTTAGCTTGAAAATGCATGGATCATGATGAAACGTCCCAATGTATGTTCCTCCATAAATGCAGTCCATGAACCTTCAAAAACATGAACATTAAATAGCCCCTACTTGCATGAACGTCTCCAATACATGTACTCCATTAAATGCCGTCCATTGAACCTCAATTCTACATGCACCTCTTCATACATTGCACCAAGCCCTACATGAACTTGCATTAATTTCCTTCCATGCATGAATGTGTGCCGTCCAAAGGGATTGGATCTTCTAGATACATTCATGCATGAATCTTCATCATTCATGTAACCGAATGTGCATTTGAACCCAAACATTCATGTATTTTGTGCATTCATGTATTTGACAAATACATGAACTTGTAAACACCTTGAATCTGGTCATGCATGCACCTAATTAAATGTTGTTCATTCATGCATGTGGGATGTCCAAAAGAGATGTTTCTTCAAGCATTCATTGCGACGTCCATGAGCATTGCACCTACAAGAAATAAAACAATTCATAAGACATCATGTGAACACACATAAATTCAGCATAATGTGAACACATTTAAGATCTGTGATATCTATGACATATTAATAACAAATATTAATATAAAATAGATTTAATGCTTAAATAAATATATTCGAATTTTATTTAATCCATTAAAGTCAAAAATCGAGTTTAAGCTAAAATGAGCTAAGCTTTAGCCCTTGAGCTAAAGTTGAGCTGAGGTTAAACTCCTAAGCTGAAGTTGAGCTAAGGTTTAGCTCGTGAGTTGAAAATAAGCTAGGAGTAAGCTCGGTTTAGCTCAAGCAGAGTAAGCTCGGTTTAGCTCAAGCAACTAGATTGCGCTCGAATGAGCTGGATTTGAGCTGGATGGAGCTCGTGGAGCTGGAAATGAGTTGGGATCAGCTTGCCAACATGTCACGGCTCGACTAAGGAGACTTGTTCGAAAAGGTTCGCTGGGCGCGCTCACATCATTCCCCCCCTCTTTTAGGCGACTTGTCCTCAAGTCGAACCGTTTGTCTAAAGGACAATATTTTTTCTTGCTTGGTTTTCCTCGGTCGAATGGGACAAAGGATATCAAGCAAATCTCATTCTCGTAGATCAAACCTTCACTCCTTAGCAAGGTAATGCAATCGATAATTTGAACTCGAACAAACCTGTAAAGGTGAAAAGTCAAAAAGACAATTCTTGCTTTTCAAAATATAAGTTCCACATGAATGGAAAATGTTAAGGTCACCACGAAAAATGTACTTAAAAGGACAGGATAAAATGTTATTCACAGATGGAACGTCTGATACATTTCCGGGATTAAAAATAAAATTTTCAGAATCAAAAACTTGGTTTTGATTTTGTAATCCAGCCACATGCTTTATTTCCAAAAATAAAGATAAGAATTGAAGAAGATGAGAAGGTAAAACAAAGTTACTTACAATAAGATCACACTGTTACCTTTTCTTGGAAACAACTCGAAATGGCTTACTCCCGGCTTAAAGACTCGGTTTTGATCACTTATCCCAAATTGCAACAAAAATTTCATTTTCGCAGATAAGTCGCAAAAGTTAATCAAAGAGACTTTAAACTGACAAATACACAAGCGTTCATGCTTCACAAATCCTAGTCAACAAACAGTCCGAAACATGGAAATTTCGCATAGAAATTCAAAGATTTCTCTTGAAGAGCAAAATCAAACAGATCAAATATTTCATGCAAAAATCTTTTAACGCATATATCGAGCAAAGAAGTTGTGTTCATGCGACCTTTCAGAAATTCAAATCCATCACAAATCATTTGAATAGGCACGTTTAAACAGAAAGATGAATTTAAAGAATTTACATAGCCATACTTATCAAAATGTGAAAACCTTTTATCACATACATTCACAATTTGCATAGGATGAACCAATCCAACAGAATCAACAGAGTTGCCATTATAAAACATGTCATAAGACGGAATCTTCATGGCATCTTTTGAATCAACATCCTTAACATTAATATGTGAACAATAATTAGCCAAATCAAAAGATGGAAGTTTTTCAGAAGTTATGCCTTCAAAATCTTTATGAGTAATTTTTAAATCAGGCGGCCTTGATTCGATAAACAAAGATTCCTTACCTTCTTTACCTTCAATTTCCAATGGGTGGCGATCGTCCACGGACTTACCTATTTCAAACAACTGAAAACGCCTCTCGTTTTGAAGGTATCAGAGTTGGATTTGGTCACACGGACTTTTAGGAACCTGAAAAGAAAGATCACAAAAAGATCGAGCAGAAGTGTTAGTAGAAAGAATCCTCGCTTGCTCACTAACATCGTTGTCACTCGATTCAATTTCTTCTGAATCACTCATTTCTTTTATCTCAATTTCTTTTTCCACTCTTTTTTCTTATTCACATTCTTTTTCTCTCTCAAACTCTTTTTCAATCTCATTTTCTTTTTGTTTTTCAAAGGCTTTTTCAAGTTCTCTCAAGATTCTCTCATTTTCTCTCTTACTTACCTTTTGCCTCTCTTTTCTTTTTATTTCATTTTCTTTTTCTTCTTTTGCTTTTTCTTTTCTTTTCTTTGTTTTCTCGTTACAAGAATGTACAAAAGAATCATGAGAATAGAGATAATGTTCGAAAGGCCAAGAACTATTTGCATGTGATTCACAATCAAAACTTCGTGTAGAACACTCCTTGAATGATTTCTTTGAAGTTCAGGAAGAGGTATATCTATCTCTTCGCACATTTTCTTGGAAGGAGTCAAAATCATAGTCGCCTTCTTGTCGTCTCAAACTCCTTGATGAAAAATACTCTTGTTCAAAGTCTCTTCTCTAATAGGAGTCATAGTATGAATCTCTTTGCCTCGAAGTCAATGGCGAGAAAGAATCACGATAGGAACTTTTGTTCAAGTAGTATTTGGCAGTATATCTCCGTGGTGTTTTTGGTTCCGTTTTTTGACTTGAAGAAACTCGATCACTTTGGTCTCATTTTTCCAATCGATCTAGCCTCACTTGCAGTTGGCCAAACTCAGAATTCGCCATTCTTCGCATTTCTTGAACCAAGTATTAGAACTCCGACTCGGTAAATTCTTCACAAGATATCTTGATTACTGAAAGGAAAATATGTTAGATCAAAACAAAATTTTAAGTACCTCACCACAAACTTCACGATTTTGCTCGGAAAGAAGAAGGAAAAAGTGACACTCTCGCTGGTGTTTTACACTCGATTGGCTTTTACCTCCGCTTGAATAGTCTCACACGCTCGTGCCTTTTACCTCTCAAACTTTCTCTCGCAACTTCGTTTTCGGACTTGCCAAGGCCTTATCGTAGGCTTAGGGGTCGGTTTCAAAATTGGGTAACAAAGGATAAAATATGAAGGGTTACGGGTTGGCTGAAAGAAAAAAAATTCTCGGGTTTAAGTGTGGCGATGGGTTATCAAGAACTAGATGCATTCTCACATTCGTTGTAGCTTACTGTCCATGCATCTTCTCTTAATCTTTATTCATGAATTGAATTTGCTGCCCAAATGACTTTCCTAGGTGACTATTCGGCCAAAAGACACTTCTTTAATACACCAATCAATCCATGGACGAATTTAGACAAGCTAATGGGTTGCCATCCATGCACATTCATCCAAGTCAATTTTGCTTAACCATGAAGCTGCCCATTGAAGTTCCAATCAGCCGAATGTGGACTTAACCCTTTAATGATTTATTCTAGAATATTTTAGTGCATTCTTAGCTGAATTTACTTAGTCTTTAAGCTACTAGTTTGTCCATTCGGTTACTACATGATATGTTATAAATAGTTTGTTCATTTCATTGAAAAAGGACTTTTGCCAATTTGTTTAATGAACATTGTTCTTGTGAGGTTGCTTCCTCTCATATCTCGTACAAGTTTTGAAGACTTATCTAGTTTGTGCTAGTGGTGTCTACCGATCTTGTTTGAACTTATCACCAGCTTTGGTGTGGCGTTCACCTATCCATCTATCCATATTTTCACCTTAACAATATAGGAATCGGGGTGACACTTTTTAGTGTTGAATCATTCTTGACGTTGAGTTCGTTTTCCATTCCCATTTCAAATTTCTTTCTTGTTAACCAAACCGAGCCTTCTATCCTTCATCTATCTTTGCTATCCTTAACCGAACCTATTACTAAACTTACCCTTCTTGAAACCTTCCGCTTATCCTATTCTAATATTTTACTTTTATTACTAAAATTCGAGGCACGAACAATTCTCTCGACTACGATCGGGCAACTACGTGAATTCGACTCAACTACCTGGGCCGGATCACATCAGTCGTGATACTAGATGTTTGTAAATTGAAAATATATAGGATTTTTCCTATATAATTCGTCACCTTTTTACTTAAATTTGTTATTAAAACTAAGTAATTTCTTAATAAATTAATGAAATATATGAAAATATGAAATTGGGACATAAAAATTATTAAAATGTGATTTTATGCTTTATTATATAGTTTTCATGTAGAAAATGGCTTCTTTTATAGTAATTTGAGCATATTATATTTTCAAGCTATAGAGTGGGCCATGGATGATTAAATTAAATAATAAAATATAAAGTTACATTTAATAATTTATTTTAATATATTTCATTAATAAATTGGGTTTTAATTAATTAAGTAAATTGATTAATTGAAGTTGTCAAATTATATTCTTTGGTCCTCTAAATTATCTACTATTTTTGGACAGGTCTGAGAGCTTTATGTTGATTACAAAACCATCCAAATGGAGGACAAAGCCAACCCAAAATTCGGCTGCATGTGGATATTCATAAATCAAATTTTGGTTTAAATAAACAAGGTCCTTGAAGAGTTGAAGAAATCAGAGATCTACCCGGAGATTTGCAATTGACCAAGTTTTGATCCTGATGATGTTGTGGCACTTAAATCAAGCAAAAATCAGCCACATTTCCACAAATCATGGCCAGCCACCCTTAGATGAATAAGACCTGATTTCTCACTGTTCTAATCATCCCTCATCCCTCAATCATCCCTCACTCATTCATCATTCTCTCATCTCTTAACTCTCTTAGCCCTCACGCCTATCATCATCTTTGCATAAAGATTTTTAACAAATTAGCCTCTTAAAAAGTCCTTGGTCAGCCACCTCAAAGAGCCATCAGCAAAGGAGCGAAGCGAAGGGACGAAGGAGCCCTTGTTAGTCAGAGTCTTGGGTGACAGCCACTTTGATATGGGCTTAATCTTTCTTTTCTTTAACTTAACTCAAGAATGTTTGCTATCTGTTTACTGTTCTTGTTTATAGCAATGACAGCTTAATTTTATTTAAGCTAGGATGATTATTTTGATTGAATAATATTTATTTGATTCATGCTTACAATATTTGAGCCTCAATCAATCATGTTTTCAATTAAAATCAAGTCTGTATTTCATTCATACGTGATTGAAATGCACCTGAATTAGTTGAGTGATCCTAACCAGATGACGACTAATGGACACATAATTGGAATGTGCATGCTCAATTTAGATCCTAGCCCAATTAAATTGTAGGTTGCATAACAACCCTAACTAAGCTTTGTTATCTACATAGTTTTTAGATTTGTGTGATTAAACTGTTTCAAACCTAATACGTCCCTATTACCTCGCATGAATACCAAGAAACCCTTAGTAAATAAGGATCCGTAAAATGCGTATTTACTAAGTAAAGGATTTCGAAAGGACCTAATATGGTTTCCAAACTCATGAAAGATCGAGTTGCAATGGAATGTTTTTCTGAATGTTAATAAGCATGTTGATAATAATTTGAGTTTAATTAAAGTAATTGTCCTAGCTAATTTATGTTATAATTGTTGCTTATTGTGTTAATTCTGCTAAAATCTATTTCATTCATATAGTTGCATGTTAGGATAAATCACTTCAGGAATTACTGCATTTAGTTTAATATATTTTAATCATCATTTCTCAATTATATTGTTTTTATTTATCAAATTGTTAATATAATTTTACAAATTAATTGACTTAGCACAAATACAATCCCAGTGGAGATGGTAACTCAATACTTACTTATTACTTGATAACGACTGTGTACACTTGCACAACCCCTAGTGTTACAACTTTTTGGCGCCATTACCGGGGATTGTCAACTGTTGCCATAGTCATTTTTCTTTGTGAAATTATTTATTTTCAATTTGGTTACTTCTAACATTACTAACTTATTCTTTTTAATTTTGTGATTTTCTTTTTAGGTGTTTATGAGCATAGATCGAATTATCGATTTACTCCTAGTAGACCCTGAAATTGAGCGAACTTTCAGACAAAGAAGACGTGAACGAATAGCTCAGAGACAGAACAAGATGACCTTTGAAATTAAAATCAAGACCAAGGTAATGAAGCTGAACATGTACGAAATCTCATCCTCATTGCCGATGATAGGGATCGATGCATCAAATAATATGTTTTGTGCTTTTCAATGAGTTAAATCCAGGAATTAGAATGCCAGATATTGAGGCAACCCAATTCGAATTGAAACCAGTGATGTTTCAAATGCTACAAACAGTGGGCCAATTTAGTGGCATGCCCATGAAAGATCCACATCTCCACCTTCGATTGTTTATGGAGGTGAGTGATTCATTCAAGATAGCCGGTGTGACTGAAGATGCACTGAAGTTAAAGTTGTTTCCATACTCGTTGCGAGATCAAGCACGAGCATGGCTCAATTTATTGGCACCAAGTTCTATATCTACATAGCAAGAATTAAAAGAGATATTTTTGGTTAAGTATTTCCCGCCTAGCAAGAATGCTAAGTTAAGGAAAGAGATCACAACTTTCCAACAATTAGATGATGAGTCTTTATATGAGGCTTGGGAGCGATCCAAGGAGTTACTTCGTAAGTGTCCTCATCATGGGATTCCTCATTGCATCCAGTCGGAGACATTCTATAATGGTCTAAATACACATATGAGATTGATGGTATATACTTCTACGAATGGTGCAATTTTGTCTAAGTCTCATAATGAGGCTTATGAGATCATCGAGAGGATCACGAGTAATAACTATCAATGGCTAACAAATCAGAAGCTTCAGGAAGACGTGTAGCTGAAGTTCATGAAGTTGATGCTCTCACTTCCTTATCAGCTCAGGTATCATCTATTTCCTCTATATTAAAGTAGTTTATCACTAATAGTTCTAATAATTTTACAGTTCAGCCACCAAGTCCGTTTGAAGTAGTTTCCTGTGTGTACTGTAGGGAAGGTTATTCTTTCGAGAATTTCCCATTGAATCCCTAGTTCAACTTCTATAATCCTTCATGGCGTAATCATCCCAACTTTTCTTGGAGCAACCAAGGAAATGGACCAAACAACAACTTTATGCAGCATAGACCCAACCAATCTTAATGGTTTAATCAGCAAGCTCTAAAACCAGCCCAAGCTGAATCATAAAATAGTTTAAAGAAGTTGTTGAAAGCATACATGGTAAAGAATGACGCTTTGATCCAGAGCCAAGCAGCAATATTAAAAAATTTGGAAAACCAAATGGGTCATTTAGCTACGGAGCTTCGTAATAGACCATAAGGAAAATTGTCGAGCAATACTAAAAATCTAAGAAATTTGGCTAAAGAACATATCAAGGTAGTGGCATTGCGAAGTGGTAAAATTCTGGAACCCCAATTGATTGATGTCAAAGACGAGCCTGATGAAAAGGAGGAAAGTCAACCAGCTGTTGAAATTCCTGCACCAAATGAATCAGAATCTATAAAAATTGACAAGGTAAATCCTAACTTAGTGAATTTAATACTTTAACATTTTCTTTGGATGTAGATTTACCTACTTAGAAGAGTTGTCCAGTTCAACCGAAAGTTCCATCACCTCCAAATCCGTAAAAATTGCAGTAACACAAACAGAAATAGGAGGTGCAATTCAAGAAGTTTTTGGATGTTTTGAAGCAATTTACACACCAATATTCCATTGGTGGAGGCTTTAGAACAAATCTCGAATTACGTGAAGCTTATGAAGGATATACTATCCAAAAAGAAATGATTGAGTGAGTATGAGATTGTGGCCTTGACAAAGGAGTGCAGTGCGTTCCTGCAGAACAAGCTGCCATCGAAATTGAGGAATCCAGGAAGCTTTACGATACCTTGTAACATTGGTGAATCTTACTGTGGTAAAGCTTTGTGTGAATTAGGAGCAAGTATCAACTTGATGCCTAAGTCTATTTTCAAGATTCTAGGGATAGGAGAAGTAAGACTTACAACTGTGATGCTCCAGCTAGAGGATTGATCTTTAGCATACCCCGAAGGAAAGATCAAGGATGTTTTGGTAAGAGTAGATAAATTTATTATTCTTGCTGATTTCATTATTCTAGATTTTGAAGTAGATAAGGAAGTGCTAATTATCCTTGAGAGACCTTTTCTAGCCACGAGAAGAACGTTAATTGATGTGCAGAAAGGCGAACTCACCATGAGAGTTCAAGATGATCAGGTAACTTTTAACATTCTCAAAGTGATGAAATTTCCTGATCCGACAGAAGAGTGGTTCAGTTATGGAAGAGTTAGAAACCTTGATTTCTATGGAAAGCAATTTTGAAGAAGATCCACTAGAGAAAGCCTCAGGGTTTGACCCTTTAGAGGATAAAAAAGGTGATGAAAACATGGCTTTGGTGGAAGCCAATCCGAGAAATTTTATTTAATCCACACGGTTTGAACCATTGGAGTTGAAAGTCAGAGAAATTGTGCAACCCAAATTGTCAATCGAAGAACAACCTACACTCGAACTAAAGGTACTTCCTTCCTATTTGAAATATGTTTATTTAGGTGACTATTCCACTTTGCCTGTGATTATTTTAGCAGAATTGACAAAAGATCAAGAGGAGCAAGTAATTTCTATTCTAAAGAAATTTAAGAAAGTAATTGGTTGGACCATAGCTGATATTTGAGGTATAAGCCCTTCATTTTGCATGAACAAAATTATTTTGGAAGAAGGTGAAAGAGCTCGAATTGATGGGCAAAGGAGGCTCAATCCTATTATAAAAGAAGTTGTGAGAAAGGAAGTGATCAAATGGTTAGATATAGGAATCATCTATTCTATTTTAGAGAGTTCGTGGGTAAGTCCAGTGCAGTGTGTACCGAAGAAAGGTGGAATCACGATTGTTGAGAATGAGCGTAACGACTTAATTCCAACAAGAACTGTTACCGTTTGGAGAATTTGTGTTGACTATAGAAAGCTAAATAAAGCCACTCGAAAGGACCATTTTCTGTTGCCTTTTATGGATCTGATGTTAGATCGACTGGCAGGTAATGAATTCTATTTTTTTTAAATGGTTATTTAGGATATAACCAAATAGTTGTAGCCCTGGAAGACAAACAAAAAATAACCTTTACTTGTTCGTACGGTACGTTTGCTTTTAGGCGAATGCCTTTTGGTTTATGCAATGCACCTACAACATTCCAACGATGCATGATAGCAATATTCACTGATATGGTTGAAAATTTTGTTAAGGTTTTCATGGATATTTTTCTATTTTTGGTAACACTTATGATATTTGTTTGAATAATTTGGCTAAGGTACTGAAGAGATGTGAAGAGACGAATCTTGTCCTTAACTGGGAGAAATACCATTTTATGGTTAAGGAAGGGATTATCTTAAGGCATAGAATTTCAAAGAAAGGATTTGAAGTTGATAAAGCAAAGGTGGATGTAATTGAAAGATTACCAGCCCTAATGAATGTGAAAGGATTTAGAAGTTTCTTAGGCCATGCCGGTTTTTACAGATGGTTTATCAAAGATTTTTCTAAAATTTCTAAATCATTGTGTTTGTTGTCAGAGAAAGATGCAGTGTTTGATTTTAACAAAACATGTTTAGAAACTTTTGAAGAGTTGAAAAAAGGGCTAATCTCAGCCCCAATAATCATTACATTCGGTTGGAGCATACATTTTGAGTTGATGTGCGATGCAAGTGATTATGCTGTTAGAGCTGTGATGGGTCAAAGAAAAAATAAAGTGTTCCACCCCTTTTGCTATGCAAGTAGAACCTTCACGGGAGCCCAACTCAATTATACGATAACTAAAAAGGAACTATTTACTATAGTCTTTGCTTTTGACAAATTCAGCTCATATCTTATAGGCACCAAAGTTATAGTCTTTATTGACCATGCGGCCATTAAATACTTGCTCACGAAGAAAGATGCAAAACTGAGGCTAATTCGTTGGATACTTTTACTCCAAGAATTTGACTTTGAGATCCAAGATAGAAAATGTATTAAAAATCAAGTAGCCGATTATCTGTCGAGGTTGGAGCAAGATGAGCTAACTCGATTACGTGTGCCTATCAATGAGAATTTCCTGGACCAACACTTATTTGAGGTGAGTCGAATTCATGAAACACATTAGTTTGCTAATTTTTCCAATTATCTTGCATGTGGAATAATACCTCAAGAAATGACATACCAACAAAGGAAGAAATTCCTTCATGATAATCGGTATTATTTTTGGGAAGACCCGTTCTTGTTTAAACAGTGTGCAGATAATATAATCTGAAAGTGTGTAGCTGAAAATGAGATTGCTGATATCTTATATCATTGCCATTCATCTCCAAGTGGGGGACACTTTTGTAGTGCACGTACTGCAGCTAAGGTTTTGCAAGCAGGTTCTTTTGGTTTACACTATTTAAAGATGCTTATGCCTATATGAAGAATTGTGATAGATGCCAAAGGAGCGAAAACATATTAAGGAGGAATAAAATGCCCTTAACAAATATTTTAGAGATTGAATTATTCGACGTATGGGGCATTAACTTTTTAGGCTCGTTTCTTTCTTTGTATGGGAATAAATACATCTTAGTTGTTGTGGACTATGTATCCAAGTGGGTTGAAGTTGACGCATACCCTAAAAATGATGCGATTCCTAAATAAGCATGTGTTTACATGATTTGGGACATCAAGAGCTATTATTAATGATGAAGGTTCTCATTTTGTGAACAAGTGGCTTAAGTGGCTGCTTGACAAATATGATATAAAGTACAAGATTGCTACTGCTTATCACCCCTAGTCCAATGGGCAAGTTGAAAGAGTGAACTGTGAAATCAAAGGTATCCTTGAAAAGTTAGTACGCCTCAACAGAAAAGATTGGTCTCCAAGGCTCGATGATGCATTATGGCCCTATCGAACAACATTTAAGACACCATTAAGAATGACTCCTTATCGGTTGGTTTTTGGGAAGGCATGTTATTTACCATTAGAGTTGGAGAATAAAGCTCACTGAGCTTTGAAGAAGTTAAATTTTGATCTTAAGCAAGCCGGTGAGAGAAGGATGTTGCAATTGGATGAGTTGGAAAAGCTGAGGTTGTTTTCCTATGAGAATGCCAAAATGTACAAAGAAAGATAAAAAAGATGGCATGAAAGTCATATACGACATCGCGATTTTAAAGAAGGTCAGAAGGTTTTGTTGTTTAATTCAAGGCTGAAGTTATTTTTTGGGAAGCTGAAATCCCGATGGAAAGGACCTTATACCATCTATCAAGTTGAATCATTGTTCAAATTAACAGACCCTTAATTTTTCATAAACTTGTTTTGTAAATAAATAAATAATTAGGATTTATTTTCTTAATTTAGTACATTTAATTAATTCTGTCTAAGGAGATTGAAACTTAAGCGGGACCACTGTGACCCCTCCAACCTTTCCTGGGAATTTATTTAATATAATTTTTTGAGTAGAAATTTTCTAATTAAGATTTAAATTTTTTTTAGTTTCATTTGTTTTGTTTAAATTTTAAATTTTTATGTTAATAAAGGGGGTCAAATTTGGCCCAAGTACTAATCAATTTTTTTTAGTAAGATACAGTCTGAACTTGAGGCCCAAGACAGCAAAAAGAGGGAAAACTACACACTTATTACCACCACTTCCATTGCTTGCCGCCCAAGTAACCCTAATATAGCTAAGTTTTTGCTACATGTTGCCTTAATTTTTCCCTATATAAACCCCTCTTCATTCTATTATTTTTCATATCCCTCAAAGCTATTTGCTTAAACCCCAAAAATACTTAAACTTTTCTCTTGTGCCATCAACCTCAAATCCTGAAAGAAACCCTAGTTCTCCTCCCCTTTTGCCGAAATCTCCTATAATCGCTGCAAAGAGATCACTGAAGCATCAACGTCACTGCCACACGTAGTCGCTATCCCCCCGCACACCACCATTGCTACTGCACGCTGCCTTCGTCGCCACAACCTCTTCACCGTCGCAAGGTTTGCCGAAGTAGATCCTACCCACTTGCCTATTTCTCTTTTTTCCCTGTAAGAAGAACTTTGCTGAATTTTCAGGAAAATATTATGTCTTGCAAAAGAACTAGATCGTCGAAGGCTACTCCTGAAGACCCGATTGTGATTAATGAAGAATTGAAAGAGAGATTTGATTCAATTTTCAAGCATCAACTAATGATACCGGAAAAAGGTTTTAACTTGAAAAGTAATGATTTGATAGTTGTCCCGGTGCCAATTAGAAAGACAATCAATGCTCTCAAGTGGGAACAATTTTGTGATGCTCGTTCACTTCCCGATGATAAACTAGTTCGAGAGTTCATGCAAGTTTGACCACACAAGGTGCTACTGAGGTCATCGTTCGGAAGAAAAGGGTACCTCTTACTTCTAAGTCCATCAATGATTTGTTTAACTTACTTGATGTTGAAGAAGATGAGTACTACCCTATAATGAACAACATAAATTGGGATTTTCTTCAAAAGTACTTGACGTTGTGGCAAATTCGGGATCCCAATGGATTATAAGAAAGTATGGAAGCCATTCTTGCCCCAGGGAATACCTAAAACCAGTATCAAATGTATGGTTTTATTTTGTTCGCTACAGTTTTATGCCTATCTCACATAGTTCCACCATCTCGTTGGAAGGAATGCTCTTGTAATATGCCATCTTGACAGAAAAGTCCATTAATGTTCGAAAAATTATTTTCAAGGAGATTTATGGTTGTGCTAAAAAGAAGACAGGAAGTGCTTATTTCCCATCATTAATCACTTCACTTTGCTTAAGGGCCCGTATTAAAACACAAGCAAATTTGAAGGGGAAATATGTCCAAGGGTGCATTACAAGTCATGATCTTGAAAGGTTAGTAGAGAAGGTGCATGAGCTGAATCAATGTGAGCAATAAGAACCAACTGAGCTAGATACTGAGGAGTCAAAAAGATGAAACTGAAACTGAATCAGTTACAGCCACTAAAGAAGAAGAATATGATAAGGAACCAAACAGTCCTAAACCAGTTGAAGGATCTAAAAACCCTGAACCAGGGGTTAAGCCAGAAGAAGAACCAGTCAAGCTAAGTGTTGAACCTGAATATACAACTCCCATGCCAACTTTTGCAAGTACTTCAAGGAGATTAGAGTTGTCAATGTTATGTGCAAGTTCATGCACAATCAATAACAAACTTACTGGAAATATGCAAAAATTAGAGATGATTCGATTCGAAATACTTTCAAGAATATCCCTAACACTTTTTTTCCTGAGTTCTCAGATGCTATCTTTGAAACATGGATGGAAGATACTGATTATACAAGCGGAGATGGAGCTGAAAAAGTTAAAGGGAATGAGTCAGAAAAATAAAAGAGGGGATTCTTGTCTTTTTATTTATTTATTTTAGATCTTTAAGAATTTGTTTCTTCGGTAACTAGGATTTAATTTCTGCAAAATAAAACATAACAAGCATGAATAAATGTTTCTTTAAAAAGAAAAAGACTAAGTGATGTGGTAATGGAAATGAACATGTCTAGAATTGAATTATGAGGAAAGACTTGGTATTTAAGCAGTCTTAATGACTCACCTCTCTTTCTTTTTAACCCTACCTGGTGTTTAGTTTTCATTCATTACTTTGTTCTTGCAATGAGAACATTGCTTTTTTTTAAAGGGAGGTAAGGTAAATAATTGCTCAAAATCTTTAAAATTTTCAAGTATATTTCAATCATTTCTTTCATGAGTATGTTTTAATAAATGAATGTTTAGAGAAATTTTTTGTTAATAAGAAAGCTTGTATGCGAGCATGAATGATGATTTTATCTGAGTGATTGTATATTATCATGATGAATGGAATGATTGTATGATCCCAGTCTTAAGTAATGTTTTCCATGAAAACTTAGTTTCTTTTAAGATTAGACATGTATGAAGGTTTATATCTTTAGAATTGACTTAATAACTTTCTTGAGGCGAAATCCTAGGGGACATAAAAATATAAAATGATATAGGCACTATTTCTTTGGACCGTTTGAGCCTTTTCAAGCCAACCCTACGATATTAGACCCTTGAAACTAAAATTTCAAGCTTAAAAGCCGGTTTTGTTTGCAATGAACCTGCATTATAAGCCAATTACCATCTTTTTAAAAGTTATCCTAAATTTGTGCAACTATCTTAACTAAAGTTGTCTTGGGAATCAATATTTGAGGAAATTTTCATGTATGTGCTCATTTGAGTAAATTTTCATAAAGATGTATGTGCTCATGCTTAAAAAAAAAAAGAAGAAAAAGAAAGAGCAAACAAAAGTTTGCTCAGTTTCCATAAAGAAAAAATGTATGAGCATGAGTTCAAAATAAGTTTGGGGGTATTCCAAAGGATCACTCAAAGAAAAAGGATAAATTTCGAGAAATCCAAGGCAAAATTAAAGGTTAAGATTTTGAAACCGAAATGTCTCATCTCTTAAAATCCCTACCTTTAACTGAGCCCCATTACAACATTATAAAAGACCTATTGATTTGATGATTACGTTGCCTACATTAGTGGAGAGAGTTCTAAGTTCAACATATGAAGATCATAAATAATACTTATGATTCTATTGCTTGATTGATGAGAAATTATGTTGCATGAATAATATTATCTATGGCTATGGCATATATACATACTATGATTCATGTTGGCATATCTTGAAACTTAGTATAAAATTTTCAAAATGTTTGCGTATGATTTGCTTGTTAATAAAGAAGATCTATGAGCATGAATTTATTAATACATGATTATGGGGCAAGGATTGATGCTGCTTACACTTTTAGCAATTTTTCTTTAGCGAAACCTTGTGTTGTACATGAACATTACTCGGGACGAGCAATGATTTAAGATTGGGGGTGTGTAAACTGAAAAATATATAGGATTTTTCCTATATAATTCGTCACGTTTTTACTTAAAATTTCTTAATAAATTAATGAAATATATGAAAATATGAAATTGGGACATAGAAATTATTAAAATGTGATTTTATGCTTTATTATATAGTTTTCATGCAGAAAATGACTTCTTTTATATTAATTTGAGCATATTATATTTTCAAGATATAAAGTGGGCCATGCATGATTAAATTAAATAATAAAATATAAAATTATATTTAATAATTTATTTTAATATATTTCATTAATAAATTGGGTTTTAATTAATTAAGTAAATTGACTAATTGAAGTTGTCAAATTATAGTCTTTTGTCCTCTAAATTATCTACTATTTTTGGACAGGTCTGAGAGCTTTATGTTGATTACAAAAACATCCAAATGGAGGACCAAGTCCACCCAAAATTCGGCTACATGTGGATATTCATAAATTAAATTTTGGTTTAATTAGACAATGTCCTTGAAGAGTTGAATAAATTGGGGATTTACCCGGAGATTTGCAATTGATCGAGTCTTGATCCTGATGATGTTGTGGTACTTAAATCAAGCAAAAATCAGCCACATTTCCACAAATCATGGTCGGTCACCCTTGGATGAATTTGCAAAAGATGGACACTCCTATTTTTAGCAAACTAGCTCCCTTGCCTCACCTATAAATAAGACCCCATTTCTCACTTTTCTAATCATCTCTCATCCCTTAATCATCCCTTACTCATTCATCATTCTCTCCTCTCTTAACTCTCTTAACCCTCACACCTATCATCATCTTTGCATAAAGATTTTTAGCAAATTATCCTCTTAAAGAGCCTTTGATCGGCCACCTCGGAGAGCCATCAGCAAAGGAGCGAAGTGAAGGAACGAAGGAGCCCTCGTCAGTCAGAGTCTTGGGTGACAGCCACTTTGATTTGGGTTTAACCTTTCTTTTATTTAACTTAACTCAAGAATGTTTGCTATGTGTTTATTGTTCTTTTTTATAGCAATGATAGCTTAATTTTATTTAAGCTAGGATGATTATTTTGATTGAATAATATTTATTTGATTCATGCTTATAATATTTGTGCCTCAATCAATCATGTGTTCAATTAAAATCAAGTCTATATTTCATTCATCCGTAATTGTAATGCACCTGAATTAGCTAAGCGATCCTAACCAGACGACAGCTAATGGACACATAATTGAAATATGCATGCTCAATTTAGATCCTAACCCAATTAAATTGTAGGTTGCATAACAACCCTAACCAGGCTCTGTTATCTGTATAGTTTTTAGATTTGTGTGATTAAACTATTTCAAACCTAATACGTCCCTGTTACTTGGCACGAATATTAAGAAACCCTTAGTAAATAAGGATCAATAAAATGCGTATTTACTAAGTAAAGGATTCTAAAAGGACCTAATGTGGCAACTCATGAAAGATCGAGTTGCCATGGAATGTTTTTCCGAATGTTAATAAGCATGTTGATAATAATTTGAGTTTAATAAAAATAATTGTCCTAGCTTATTTATGTTATAATTGTTGCTTATTGTGTTAATTCTGCTAAAATCTATTTCATTCATATAGTTACATGTTAGGATAAATCACTTCAGGAATCATTACATTTAGTTTAATATATTTTAATCATCACTTCTCAATTATATTGTTTTTATTTATCAAATTGTTAATATCATTTTACAAGTTAATTGACTTAGCACAAATACAATCCCTGTGGAGACGATAACTCGATACTTACTTATTACTTGATAATGATTGTGTTCACTTGCATAAACCTGAGCTTTACAATGTTACAATATGATATGTATGTGACCCGTGTGTGATTATTGAAGTATGTTTATTACCGTGCTAATGTTTGTTGGGAATGATATGCATATTTTATAGATATCTATTGAGTTCAAGTAGGCTGATATGAAGTATAGATACAACTGGATGTCTGGATTGTGCACATGCATCTTAGTTGTCTACTATTCGATATGTTCTGATGAGAGTGGGTCTGAGCATGATGAGTTTGTGTTTGTCTTCGCGGAGTCATCTAAAAGGGTCCGTTGGGACATTAAACACGATTATGAAAGGAAAAAGTCCATGGAACCATATCGTGTAAGACCATAACTAGGTTAAAGCATCATATGGAAAGAACTAAAGGAAGGCGATTACCCAAAGGGCCCTCTGTGTGATCTAGGACGATGAGGGGCAAACCTCATGAAATGTAAGCTTAGGTGAATCCCTATAGTGAGCATGCCAGAAAAAAGAAGCCTTTGTAACGATCTATGAAAAGGAAACATTTGAGGCGAGCTATGAAAAGGAAACATTTGAGGCGAGCTATGAAAAGGAAGCTTTTGTGGCTATCTATGAAAAAGAAGCCTCCATGAAGATCTATGAAGGGAATGCCCTTGTGTTGCATTCTAAAGAATGACCTTTATGGCAACCATCAGAAGGAAATGCCTCTGTTATAGACCTTGAGAGAAAGGACCAATAATCATAGCAAACTCTGAAAGAACAATAGTTGTAAAAGAAATGATAATCATAGCAAACTCTGAAGGAACGATAGTTGTAGTGAACTTAGAAGGAAAAACCCCTATGGTGTATCATGTTACACCTTCAATGAGATATTCTAATGAGCTTCACTTGTGTTGAGCTTCGTCTAAAATGTTATGACGTATCCTCCATGGTTTTAAAAAAAAGAACAGAGAAACTGGAATGCACCAGAGCATATGGCGAATTCAAAGTATGGGCAAAGTTTACATCTAATCGCTTGATGAAAGGTATCTATCAATGAACCGTAAGAAAAAGCGTAGTCAAAGAAAGATAAGGTAAGGAAAGCAAAGCAAATTCAAACATTGTTTTTCGAAGAGTATTGAGTAAGGGAATCATGATTAAGATAAGTATGAAAGGATAAAGTTTTGAAAGGATGAAGCCATTGAAGAAACATTGCTAAGGGGAAATTGACCAGGATATAGTAGATAAAAGGACGAATTATGCTTCATTAATGGTAAACTATTCCTGGTGACAAACAGCTAAAGATTGAATAAAATGAGCTGATGGTGATAGGCTATCTGCCCGTTTATGGAAATCAATGACCAATGTATAAATAACTATTTCTCATTAAGTTCTCATGAACTTATATGAATTGTGTTTTCTATTTTGGATTGAATGTGAGGCTATGTCTTGGGGAAACAATGCCAGGATTACGTCCAATAAGTGACATATCGAATTATTATGCATACAGAGTAAGCTTTGATGGTGTGATCGAGTCTATTTGGCACATAGAAATCCTTGAATTGGGATAACACGCTAGACTAGGAAATTATTTTAGTAATATTTGTAATCGAATTCCCTATGTATTATAGCTGAAATTCTTCAATGTTTATAATTATGTATTGTATTATGAAGTCTTGTAAGTAAGTAGTTCAAATCAATTGTAATTTTTGTAAATAGAGTTAAGTTTCTTATGTATTAGAGGTTGTAGCACCCAAGATTCAGATATGGTTCATTGGATTGGGTTTGGGGTGTTATAGTGTTAACATTGTATTTATTTTGGAAAATAGAGTTTTCTTTTATATTAAGATCAAGTGCAATAATTTTTGGGTAATGTAATCTTTTTGGTTCTTTCCAAGCCATTTTGTTAATTTTTTATTCATCTAACTGGTCAGATGCAGATTGGGAAGATTGGTATAATGTGTTAACTGAGTCTTGAGCTTGCATTAGGGTATCTTGGGCTACTTATTCATACTTGCAACCTTCCAAATCATCAAGACTTTTTTATTTCTGTTAAGAAATGATTTTGGAGTTTTTGGAAAGACTTTAGTATTTCATATGGTGTAAATATTGATTCTTTAAAATATTTTTCAAAAATTTCTTTTATCGATTCTTTCCTAATTAGTTGGCTTTCTACCAAATTTTCAATATAATCGAATTGCTTTCCTATTGTATGAAGACTAAGATTGGAATAGTTATTTTGTTCTACTAACATTTTAATATCTTTTGATGAGATTTGTTCTTCTACATGAGGAGCTCTCCTTCTTAAAGGGCTTCATTTTATTCCACCATTTTTATGAAGATATTGAACCTTCGTTAAAAGGGGTGTTGGAAAAAATCCGGTTTGAAAATGGTTTTCTTTCATAATGGAAAATAAAAATTTTGAAAACCAATCTGATTTGTGATATTTTAGCAATAAACCCTATACTGAAATCGTACCTGTGATTTTGGATAAACGAATGAATATTGTCTCCAGCTTTCAACCAAACGGTCTTCTCCGCTATTCTTGTTCCACAAATAGCCTTGAGCGTGAGCTCGATCAAATCGAATCAAACACATAAACTAGAAATAATTTTCTTTTCTTTTGGGGTGAAAACAAACATTCCACTATTTTTATGAGATTTAGTCTACTAACATTTTAATATCTTTTGATGAGATTTGTTCTCCTACATGAGGAGCTCTCCTTCTTAAAGGGCTTGACTTCATTCCACTAATTTTATGAAGATATTGAACCTTCGTTAAAAGGGATGTTGGAAAAAATTCGGTTTGAAAATGGTTTTCTTGCACAATGAAAAATAAAAATTTTGAAAACCAATCTGATTTGTGATATTTATAGCAATAAATCCTATGCTGAAATCATACCAGTGATTTTGGATAGACAAATCCATGTCATCCCCGGCTTTCAACCAAACGGTCTTCTCCGCTATTCTTGTTCCACAAATAGCCTTGAATGTAAGCTCGATCAAATTGAATCAATCACATAAACTAGAAATAATTTTCTATTCTTTTGGGTTGAAAACAAACATTCTCTTCTCAAATAGAAACCAACAGAATTGTTATTCCAAAAAATATATTTAATTCTTATAAAATAAAAGACTCTCTATTTTCAGGTAGAATAACGATATCTTAAAATTATGTAAATAGCCCTACTGGTGCCATCTGTTTAAAAGAAGAGAAGGTAGAACCTTTGTTAAATTATAGAAATTTATTTCCAACAGAAAAACACTCTCTACTTAGATTAGGATTAGGGTGGGCGGTACACCCCTAGGATTCCTACTAGGGTTGCTACCCCTTCAAATTCCATGAAAGAATTTTGGGCCTATCTCATATAGGGTCCAATTACAAATATTTCTTGGGCTTTTTGACCTAATACTTTGTAATTTGATTCAACCCGATTTTGTTTTTCAATATCCCAAAATAAACTTCAATATTAAATAATTTTCTCATCTCAATTTTACCTTGATAAAATTATGACGATTTTACTTATGATAAAATTTCTTAGAAAATATATTTAATATTTCACCATTCAACTTGTTCACTATGATCGTATGGTTTATTTTCATTTTTGGGCTTTAAAATAACTCAAAAACACAAACTTAATCTTTTGATCATTTTTGAGAATTCATTGTTCATTTCTAAATGAATTCATTGCTCATTTTCATTTACATTTTGAGAAAACCACTTTCATTTTCTAAATGTTATCCATTTCTCCATTTCTATTCATTATGTTCATTTTGATTCAACACGCAATTCATTTCTGGTTTCAACGAGCTAGCATACAGATCGATTGGACATATGCAATTGAGACTCAAATGATTTATAAGCAAGTTCCAACTTTTCATCTATTAATTATAAACTCATTTAGTCACGAGGTCATTCCACTATAATATCGTGATTGAGTTCTCCCTAACGGCCTACCATTACGAAAGTAGCTCAATTAGTGCTTGTTCAATGACTTTGTCATAAGTGTGTTACCCTCATAGAATATCTTTAATATTTTTGCGATACTATTCATTCTCCCAATATGATCCAATTTTATCTCATGGTAATCATTACATCTTCCTTCATGAAAAGTCAACCACTATCAAATAATGATCAAGCCATCCATCAAAAAGACGAACGACCTATGATCACGTTTACTTTTCATCAACCATGTAATGCCAACAAGAGGATATCATTTACCCACATTTTGGGCTATGAATTCAACTGTTGTGAATGGCATTACATACTGTAGAAGTCGTACACCCAACGCACTAGCTTTCGGTTCCTTATCTATTCGAACTCAAGCTTTTACTTACATCAAAGTGTACGAGTCACTTATACATAATCCATCATCCACTCAGGATTTAGGTATGCCACACTATGAATATAACAAGTTAATAACCCCACAAACAGATTAAGGATATATTCTTCTGGGGTCCAATTTGATGTGTTGTCAGACTAGTCAGTCACATCTATGTCTCTATCTTTTGGGAGTCATCTACTCCAATACCCAAGATAAGCATCTCTCCAATTGGACTTGATAGACGACATATTTATCTTTCAATCGATTTGCTCATTTCCAATTAGACTAAGAACATGTTTAGGTTCATCTACTAATATAAGTTGTCTTTTCATATTACAATCCGACCACGTAATACCGCTTAGTATTAGTTTAAACATTAGACAACCAATGAGCAACATTTGCTTCCATTTTGCTTCACAGGCAAAAATAATATGAGAATAATATGAAAAGTATTAATTTAGTTCATTAATAATTTTATTAACCAATCTATTCGAAAAATTACAAGTGTACTTAGACGAAAATACTGCATTTAGGGCACCAGATCCAATAGTTGAGATTCAACTTCTCCTCTATTTGATTGTCATCTAGTATTAATTTTGATTGTATTGATAGATTCCCAAAAATATTCTTCAAACCATTCAAAAAAATTTAAATGAATTTTATGAATGTTCATAAATTTGTAATACTTTTGGAAAATGCCTTCTTTCTCATTATCATACTTTTTAATCTTTTTTTTAATTCTTGTTAGAATAGAAGTGCTTTCTACAATATTATTTATTGATCTCAAAATATTTTTCTAGTACAAAAATTTCTAAATTTTCTTCTAGTCTGGCATTATTAGTCATTGATGAGTATGTTGGAGACAATTAAGTGAATTTTGGGGACTCTCTTCCTGTCTGGCATAAATAGGTTGGGCTATATTTAAAGAATTATCTATTCCTTGTAAATTGGTTCTAAATGTTGTTGGGATGGAAGCGATAGAGGTTTTAGCAGTCCTAAATTTGTTCTTTGTGTTTCAGGATTTGATTCTTCTTCTATCTGTAACTGTTTAAAGGTTGTACTTGTACTTTGTACTTCAAAAGAATGCCTTCGGGGTATTCTAGGTGACCTATTAAATATTAATTCAGCCATGCCATCTAGGTGTTGAGAAATTTCACTTAATGAAGTGTTTCTAATAGGGGTTGGGGCAACAAGATCTGTAGCACCTTCTAGCCTCCACTTGGTAGGGAGATTGATTTCATGCCATTGTATTATTTTTTGAATTATGGCATGGGATCTTGCGGTGTCTGTTTCTATTAAAACAATTTTTTCCTTTTGGTCTTTGGATTAAAACCTTGGTGTTACAGAATACATGGCTTTGAAATGGAGCCGATAGACTAACATTAACACTTCAAATCTAGGATGCATTTTGTAATTATGAGTATGAATTTGAATGGTTAAAGATTTTAAAATATTTTTATCATTTAATGAAACCATAAAATTTAGGAAGCAATTAAAGTGTATTGTGCCAGTACATAGTTTTGTTTCAACTGTTCCTAGTAAAGAATTATAAAACATTACGTGTCTTTGGTTCCTTAAGACAATTAGAATTGAAGTGCTTTTAGTGACATTAATTATAATTTTGTTTTTTAAGTTTATCAATAATAACCCTATTTAATAATTGGATAGTGTCATATTCGTTTTAGATAGGTAAACTTTTTTTCTTTTGTTTTTATAACATAACTACAAAAGACATTTAAAGTTTTGAATGTTGTTTTTTTTTCTTATATATATATAAATTTGGCTTGTTGGAACTCTTGGAAGAGTCCAATTATCACACTTTCAGGGAACATTTTCATAATATTCTTGTTGTTCATTGATAGTGTTATTAGAGGTTTGATCAGATTATTGGAAATTATTGGAGGTAAAGCTTGTAGAAGAGTTGGTTCTCCTAAGGAAAGAGACCATCTCTTTGTTTTCATATTTCCTATAGGGGTTCAACTATCAAAATTTTTGGATTAATAAAATTGCCTATAGAGATAATATGTCCTTTACACACCTAACTCATGGTTACATGGATTGTGTATCAATACTCAGCAAAAATAATAATACATTAATAAAGACAGTTAAATCAAAACTAGAAACCTTGACATTTAAATACCTTTTTAGAATTTTATAATTATATATTTTAGAATTTTGTAATAAAATTATTTCAGAAACTTTTTAAAAATGTTTACAATTTTTTATGATTTTTACAATTTTTTTATTTTTTTAATAAATATGATTAATTTCAACTAATTTCTTTTCAATTATCATATATACTTTTGTAAATTTTGTTTTTATATTTTGTATGTTTTTTTGGATTATATATATTTCTAAACTATATATATTTATTTTTTTCTATTCTTTTTCATTTTTAATGTGTATATACATCTACTGAAAGAAAATATTTGTTTTACATAGTGACACCATGTAGCACTTTGTGATTGGTTATAAGAATTCTTTTTAACGTCTAAAAATTAGACTAAAAAAATATAATGGAGGCATATTTTAAGTATCAAATTAGGACCAAAAAAATTTAGACACCAAATTAAAAAATATATATATTTTAAAGATCAAATAATAAATTAAACCAAAATTATAGTGTTCGAAATTTATGAATTTATGAATATACTAAACCTATAGATAATGGAGTTCTTTGGAATATGATTTTAGATTCCGTTCGTATCGAATGAAACATTCTTTTATTTGAAACCTGCAAAACCTCAACATCTCAGGTTGGAGTCTCACATATCATATATCATAATATTAATAAATTTAAATACTATCTAAATGCATATTTTTTTAATATGTTTAACATTATACTAAAGATTTAAATATGCAACCAAAAGTTTCTATTGCAGTTTTCAAAAAATAGATTTTCCCTTCAAAACGATAAGTTGGTTATAGCGACCAAGAATGTCTCGACATTCAACGTTTCCTTGTGTAGTCAGTTCTGATACTACCTGTAAACTGATTCTTGCCGAATTTCTAACCATGTGACTCGTGCCCATAATTTAAGATTTCCACAGTCTTGCAATCTGAAAAGCCCGACTCGAATCAATGGCCTCAACCATGTGGGTCATTTAAATTCAATCACTATATCCCTTGACGGAATCCAACTAACCGTTTCCCACCTAGACACACCAATTTGTTTGCAAGAATTCGAATACAGTACAATTGACTCGACTTCCTAACTATACACCAAACAATTCCAACTCAACGCGCACTTATTGAATTGAAACTGAGTTGACTTTAAGAAACAAATTTATATTATCCCATATACTGAAGAGATAGCGAATACTGTGTTGAAAAGTTTTTAGCGTGAGTTTATATCTCACGATTGTTTTGTCGAAGCGATAACTGGGCTAAAACTAAAAGGGAACTAATTGAGCATGAAATTAATCATGCTAGTTGGCGTATAGAAATGATTTTTAATGGAAATGGTGCTAAGTGGAAAGAGGAAGAGATTTGAGAAGCAATTTACTCAAAGTGTTGAAATGGAAAAAAGAATGGCAGAATGTCAAAACTTCAGTGACGTAGAAAGGGAGAAAAGAAAAGAATTATTTTATTCTCAAACCAAATGTGTACTCAAGCACGTAACTCAAAGGCCACTAGCACTAAGTATTTATATACCTTCCTTATGCTAAATTTAGCAAGATTTCTTTTAAAAAATATAAATTAAATATTAAATTTAAACTATTTATATAATGTTGACAATTTCAAAAATCTGATTTTAACCTGTCAACTACTAATTCTTCAATTTGGCCCTCCTCTTTGTTTTTCGCTCTAATTTAGCCTATTTTGTTTGATTTTGAATTTCGGCATTCCAATTTCATCCCTGATAAGAAAAAACACAAGTTTAATAGCATCTTGTTCGAAAAGTAGTCAAAAATAAATATATTAAAAGCACAAATTTAACTTGCTATCAGCCAAATTTTGAATTAAGCAAAAATTATACTATGCAAAATTTATGAATTTATGAATATATTAAACCTATAAAAAATGGAGTTCTTTAGAATATGATTTTAGATTCCTTTCACATCGAATGTAACATTATTTTATTTGAAACATAAACGTTGCAGGTAGAAGTATTACATTTCGTATATCATAATATTAATAAATTTAAATATTATTTAAATGTATATCTTTAAAATGATACTAAAAATTTAAATGTGAGATCATTCGATTAGATTCTTTAAAAAATCATAGTACTGCAAATTAACGGTATCCATTTCTAAAACGAGCAGAACTGTTACCTCCTAGAAATGGTGTCTCAGCTTGTTAAGAAAAAGATTTCTGGCAATTCAATTACAATCGCCGGTTTTACATATCTATTTGCCTTTTACCATAATGAGTATTCACAATACATCTGATTTGGGAAAACAATTACAAATAATCGGGTAAAAAGGAAAAAAAAAATCCAGTTTGGGTTCAAAGTGCAATCAAATGCAGCACATCCTGCCTATGCCTCTATGCCTCTATGCCTCTATGCCTATGCCTATGCCTCTCTGACTCTTCCTAAACCACCCATTTCAAACATGGACATGAAGATATATAACCTTTCAAACACATGAAAAAAATCTGAATATATCCATGTTGAATATATACTTGAATCTAAAAAATCCCATCACAGTTCCAACCTGATCCTGGTGTTTGGATCCCAGCTCTCAGGATAATTGAATAGCAAGGAATTAATGGAAGATATAGGAATTGAACTGGGATGTATATACACGCTACTCAAGAAGCTTGTTACAGGTGCCCGCACCGACAGCCGCTGCGAGATGCCATGCGGAATGAAGGAAAGGTGTCCCGGGAAACATATCATCTGCAATGAAAAGAGCACCTCCCAACAGTGATGACATCTTATGCACGTTGTGTGCTTTCCTTAATTCTGGATCTTTTATTGCTCTTTTCGCAAATGCTACCTGTAATGGATTATGGATGAAAGAGAGTTTTCAGTAAAATAACAGTTTCAGCCCACAAGTTTGATCAAATTGTATTGTTAAGCTGAAGCATTCAGCCAACATCAGGTATAATGGGTTCTAACTATACATCATGAATTGATATGTATTCCAAAAAGAAAATTATATATTTTGGTGGTTTTCATGTCCGTTGTACGGTTTGTGGCCGCCAAAATAATATATATTACATTTATTTTTTAATACATTTGAAGTTGGGATATAAATTGGGATAATAAAATATTTTTAAAATTTAAAATTTAATTATATTAATAAAAATATCAATATATATAAAAAAAAAATTGTTATGTCCATCTCTGAGTTTTATAGGTTTTAATTAAATAGAATAAATTGCAACAAGTTTTTCTCAAGAAATTTAATCAGAGCTAGTTACCTCCATCATTCCAGTGTGAATAGCCGAAACCATTAAAGGCTGAACTGGTAGAAGTAAAGCCGTAGCTGCCATTAGTAACTTTGGGTTCTCATTCCGAATAGCTCTTGATAAACACTGTAAAAATAATACAGTTATAAAATTTAGAATTTGAAATAGAAAACGAAGCACCTATGCAACTTGTACGTTAAATAAATGAATATTCTTAATCAAGTCTGCAAATGGCGCATAACAAAAATGCTTAAAAATTCCAAGTTACTTGGAATACAAGCATATTTAAACTTACCACAGTGGCAGTGGCTATCATTGTATAGTCGGCCCACCTTAAGTATTTCCTCAGCTTTCCTCTAGAAGAATGATACAAAGTAGAGGCAACTCCAACTCCAATAAGTGAATTAGCATACAGCTTAGTATTAAAATTTCTCCTGCATCCATGTAAACACAGTTTTTATTAAAACATATTATTTAGACTCGGATCTATGCCTGACATGGATATATTCTTTTTCTTTTTCTAAAATGTTTTCTTGGAAAAATCATATCCTCACACCCATATGGTGATACCCATGGTTGAACAACCAACCAGTTAGACCTCCAATTTCAGGTTCAACCCGGATATTCAACTATCAAGAAAAAGTAGAAAACATAAATTAATAATAAAAGATGATTTCATAAAAAGTATAGAAGAATAAGAAACATATATTTATAAAAAAAAAAAGAAAAAAAAAGGAAAAAAAGAATCTACGATGAAAATGAACTGAAACATAATAAAAAAGCCAAATTCTTTTGTTGAAAAATATCCCAAATTAATAAAGCCAGAAAATCCGGTTAGTACCCATTTTTTCCAATTCCCAGTTTTCGATTTTTTACTGATTCTGTGCTGTTCACTAATTTTCTGGTTTAATTTATATGGTTGAATTGCCGGACTAATCGCTTCCCGATCAACCCATTGAATCAATCTGGTCCCTTTTTTCAACCATGCCCGTATCTCGAAGTATATCGGACATAGATATCAAACACAGATGCTTTAAAGAGGACTGTAGAAGCAAATTAAATAGATTGGTATCTTTTTTAAGAAGCAAATTAATAGATTGGTAGATTGATATCCTTTTTATGATGCAAATTAGAGAGAATATTACCTAGGGGCCTGGATCCCAAGAGCAATAAAGGGGAGTGATGTCAACACATTGGCAACTGTCTCCACAAGATTCTGGTCCCGTAACAAATTTTTCAAAGATTAGCATAGGCAAAGAATCTTAGATAGCAAAATTGAGAGCCAAGACATACACTCTTAAACTGTTTTTCTCGAATTTAAGTATGAGGGTCAGAAACGGTATGTGTCTAAGAAAAGCATATTAGATTTTTTCTAAGTTTTTTCTTGTATTTGGAGGCTCCTTGAAAGGATCATAGCCCTATAGCCATGTCCAAAAACAAGTCAGTCACAATTACTTCGAGAAAAATGAATGTCATTAGTACTTATTGCCATACCTTGCATACAACATCTTACAGGCCTTAAACAAGCTGGTCTCTGTTGCCATACCCTGAAAAACAGGTTTAAGCAAGTATATTATATTGAAATCACAGGCAAAACTAGTGCATTCACGAGGCTTTCTAGAAATAAATTGATAAGATAAGATTTAAACAGATCAACACTAATAGATATTTATTGCTTTAACTTACTGCATCAATAGTGGTTGATTTGCTGTAATGAATGATTTATCATGACTGGATTGGAAATCCCCTTGTTGGTTAATCTCCTCTAATGCAGATTGTGAATGAGGAAACACTTGCACCCCATGCAAACCCTCTAAGGCTTTACTATGTCTTAGTGCATTGGGACTCATGATCCTCGAAAGAAAGCGAAAAAAGTTTTAGCTGCCAGCAAAAACTTGCTGGCAATGGTTGGAAGAAGAGCGTAAGGTGCAATTTTTGTGCTAACCTGTGTACAAAGAAGCAATGTTGGGATCAAGTGCTAATATATGACACTCTTCATTTTTCTTTAAGTACTTATGTTTGATACTCTTACGCTAATTTGGGTATGCGTATAGGAATAGTACCCTCCAAATAATGGAAAAATTAGAAAAAAATTAAAGCATATCCGATCTGACACTCACAACAAGTCCGAGTAACATAGATATATATTGAATTCATGTTCAACAAGTTAAGCATATAATAAGGCTTCTAATAACACCAATTTGAAGAATTAGAATTGTCCTATGAATTAATGGGAGGTATAGTTTGATAGATATTAGTTTATTGAACGCCAAAAGAAGATCAGTTATAAAGAACCTATTCATTGTATGGCTTTCATTGGGAAATAAACGCAAACATTTAGCGAACGATGTCAATCTATGCAGTTAATAAAGCAGCATCTGAAAGTTCAACCAGAATAGCAATCTACACATGAATGATCCTCCGAATATACGAAGAAACTTTAAAAAATTGAACATACTCTTACATACCTGTATCCAATATCATACCCTAGTCTGAATAACATATAATACTCTCATAATATATTTCTTCCAACAATTTTAAGCATATGATCTAGCCTGTGAAAAACCCATCATAAACCACCAAATTGTGCATTCAGCAACTTCCAATGCCAAATTGTGATTTATCCATTAAGAATCCAGCGGCTTTGAAGAAAAGCCTTTTGATTTCAAATACTCCCTAAGAACTAGTTTTAGATAGCTAATCAAAAACCTCGGCCAATTAAATTCAAATCATTAACAGTCTGCTTGAAGCAAACCCAAATCTTAATAACAAACATAACCATTCAAAACCGTATCCATGATTTCCCAGGAATTCGCAAGCATCAAAATCCAGGGGCAAAAAAACCAGAAATGGGTTCCCAAGATACAAGCAAAAGAAGCAACCCCACATCAAGAAAATGGAAAACAACATCATTCCCGAGAATCAAAAAACAAATACACTGTATGTATGCATCATTATCATGATTACTATCAAGAAACATGTGTGTGGATGCATGTGTATATATGTGTATGTATGGAAGTACCTGGGAAGATGTGGGGCAAGCTGAGAAGAGAAGTGAAAGGATTGAAGATGCAGCCGAGGAGCTAAATTTTTATCCCTCAGAAAAAAAGTATAATTTTCATTAAGAAAATAAGAGAAAAACAGGAACAGAAAGATGATGAAGAAGAAGAAGGAGAAGATGGGAATGAGACAGGAATTTGTCTTCAATTGAGTGTCTGGATATTCTCCTATGCCTAATCAATATTCGCCACCTATACGCCAGTAGATTTGATTATTTTAGTAACCATTTATAGGGTTTCGGTTAAACTGATTTAATTGACTGAAACCCTTTTTTTTATTCAGTTAATAATTGAGGAAAAAATTCAATTATTCGTTAATTTAATTTGATTTAATCCAATTTTTTATTTATGAAAAAAAGGGATCGATTAATTTAATTTATTTGGTTGGAAGTGGGATAGGGTACAACTTGACGCCTTTGGCTAAATGAAATAATCGTAATTTTAATCCTTAATTATTAATAAATCTTTTTTTAAATAAAATTTTTAATTATAGTTTCTAAAAATTTATGATTTTTGCGACGTGTCATAGGTGATAATACCTTAAGGGGGACGAAATTGATAATATATTGCAGATTATGGGCTCAGCTCAGTCTGGCATTCAAAGCCAGCTTCAACACTCTTTAAAGGAGTTTTTGTTATTCATCTACCTTTTTCTTTCCTTTTTTTTTTGATAGTGAAATATTGCATATCAATTTTAAATATTTAGTTTTGATTTTTTTTATATTTAAATTCAACATAGATTTATATTATGTAAAAACCAAATAAGCTTAATTTATAATTTATACCTAAATTTGTTTTTCTTTCTAAGTAGTATTTGTGTTATTTTTTTGGATTTAATTTGGTACTTTTATATGTTTTGGTATCCTAAATATAAAGAGGTTAACTTTTTAGTATTTAATTCAAGTTTTAGAGTTGATTTGATAAAAAGATATAAACTTTGTGAATTAAACCATATCCATCCCTGAAAGTAAATACATTATTAAAATATGTGAGGCTTATTAAATTCCTTTCCTTTGTGAAGGATCTTATTTGTGATTAATTGTCCATAAACAGCCCATTTCTAAAAAAAAATTACAGAAATGGACTGTTTTTTTTTAAATAATGAGAATGGTTCGATTTTACTAAAACGCATTAAGCTAGAGTTATTTTTAGGGGAAAGTCAGAAAAACGCGACTAGCTCAGTGCTTTTTTACCTCTGACCTATAAAACAAGTCCAGGTCAACACGTTATATGAAAGCACTTCGAAGTCAACATTTTTTTGCCTGTGTTCCAATGACTAAATTTCCAAAAAAGGTTATTTTTTAAAAAATGTTATAAAAATGGGCCAATTTTTTAAAAATTTACAAGAATGTGTCTTTATATAGGCCCAAAGTGGCCACACGTTTTTTTTTGTTGCCACCAATTAATATAAAAATAAAATTTATAAAACAGGCTTTTAGATATACCCAAAGTCTCATTTCCCTTATTTTCTTAAGTGATGTGGAATGTGAAATATATGTATATATAGACTCATGAATAGGTTTGCAGCTTGTTCTTAGACAATGTGAAATTCCTTCCTCTTTTAACTAACTACGTAAGAATTTTTTATAATTTTTGGTAACAATGTGAGATTAAAGGCTACACTATATTTTATAATTTTTTTTTACAAAACAATTTCTATTTTTTATATTTTGTTAACTTTTTCTCATATTATAAAATTATCTTTTGAGATATTTAATATTGTTCCATTTTAGAATTGTTAGCATATACAAAACGACTATAATAAAAAAAGAAAAAGAAGAACAAATTGCACATATGAAACTTGTACATGCAATAATCTTCCATTTAATTTTAAATGTTTGAAGTTAAATATCCATGCAATTCTATTTTTTAAAATAATTTTTCATTATTTCAATTTAGAAATTATACTTTTATTTTTTATTATTTATTTTATGTTATATTATGAATGTTTGATTAATAAATAAAATGTGAGTATTTGGTACTCAAATAGTATATGTTTTTTTTGTAATTTTAAAAAATTGATATCTCTTTTTTTAAAAATATTTTACTATACTCATTAATTTTTTAATCCTAATTTTAATTTAATTTCCATCACCTAATGAATGCTAATAAATTTATTTTAGATGTATTTTGAATAGATAGATAATCTATTTAAAAATAGTTTCATACCTACACATTATATTGATTGTTTGCATCAAATTTTAGTGCTTAGTAAATAAATTTATATAAATTTTTTAGTGAATATTGGAATTGAAGTATATAAAATGAAATTTCTTTAAAAAAAACAAATGCAACAAAACAAGAATGCATTAATGGCAAACACTATATAATTTTCCACACATCCCCCAAACACATTTATTTCTGTAATAGCTTGTTTTTGGAACAATGGTTTCAGGACCACAAATCCGAGGTCAAAAGAAAATATTATTTTATGGTCTATGGTATGATAGGAATGTCATATGAAAATTTCGTTAAGAAATTTTACCAATTACATGTCTAATTTGTTAAAAAGGACTAAATTGAAAAAGGTGCAAAACTTGCTAATTATAATAAATAAGTGCCTAAATAGCTTAACTATAAATAAGGGAGGACTTAAGGCATAAATATGCTTAAAGTAGATGGATGAGGCAGCATAGCATGAGAAAATAATAAAATAAAACCAAATTAATGGCAAAATGGTAAATAAATTAAAATTAAATCAAACAAATTGGATTTAATTAATTTCTAGACATTTCTTCATGAAAAATTCGGCCAAAACAGCCATAGGAGAAAGGGTTGAAGCTGGTCCTTCATATTTTGGCTTCATATTCGGATAGACCAAATATGGAGTTAGAACGAGGAAAGGAAAAAGTATCAGATTAGTAGATTACAAACCTACAAACACTTGTCGAAGTAAATTCGTGTAACTAAATTGTTTATTTATATGTTTTAAATTGAATATTATTGTATGGAATTTGTATAAATTGCTATGTGTATTCATTGATCATATATCCGAAAAATATCTGACAAGTACAAAGTCCCGTTTGAACCTAAGAAATTCGATGGATACAAATGACATTGTCATTAAGGGTTCTCAATTGGTTGTGATCCTACATGTGCTGCAGATACACCACAACTCTTATGAGCGTCCCGATAATAGGCTTTCATGAGCTTCCCGTTATTTAGCTTTCATGAGCATCCCGTTATATGACTCTTACGAGCTTCTCGTTATTTAGCTCTCATGAGCATCCCGTTATATGGCTCTCACGAGCTTCCCGTTATATGACTCTTACGAGCTTCTCGTTATTTAGCTCTCATGAGTATCCCGTTATATGGCTCTCACGAGCTTCCCGATTAATGGCTCTCTTGAGTTTCCCATTTATGGCTTGTATGAGCTTCTCAATAATTGGCTCTCCGGAGCTTCCCGATAAAAGGCTCTCTCATGAGTTTCCCGATTAATGGCTCTTTAGAGCTATCCAATATTGGCTCGCATAAGCTTCCCGATATTTGGCTTGCAAGAGCTTTCCGTTACATGACTCACATGAGCTTCCTATTATATGGCTCAAAAGAGCTACCCGTTTATATGCTCACATGAGCATTCCTGAATATGAATTGATGGATTACAGTTTTGTACACTTAGTGTGTACTACCCTGTACCCATCAATATTTTAAATGATTAAACGGGCAAAATTCTGATATGAAACAATACAAGTAAAAAATGAATTATTACCCATTTATGCCTGAAATACATGAAAATGATGTTATTTCACATGTTGAAAAATGAGATGAAAGATACACGTGTATGAAACTTGCCTGATGACCATGTACATTTGTGATTATTAGTTGTTATATGAATTACATGACTAACGTGCTTGATTAGGATATGTGTTTAGGCATTTGGCTAAATTGATTTGAGCATGTTTAGTTTGCTTACCTTAAATGTGAATTAAATGGTAACTTAAATTCCAAGTTAAATGAATTACTAAGCTTTAATGCTTACCCTGTCTTTTTTTTCCTGTTTTATAGTAATTCGGAAGCTCGTTGGGTTAGAAGCTTAGCAGAAATATCTCACACCATCCCTCAACTTATTTCGGTATATATAACAAACTAAATTTTGGTTATAATAGCATGTATAGACTAAATTTGGCCAATGATGGCATGTATGTGTTTGGTTGAAATTAGCCATTGGTACTGCTTGTGATTGGTACATTTCGATATGTATATGAATATATCAGACCTTAACATGTTGATTGTGTTTCAAATGGATGAATGATGGAAATTATATAGGCATATTGATGAGCGGTTTGAGATAGTATAATTAGTAAAATATACGTATATGTGTGTATGGTTATTTTGGTAAAGTTTGGATACTTGAACATATGTGATGATATATTATGTATAAAGCTTTATTTTTGGCTTGGATTTGAGGATCTTGTTATGACTTATGAGTGTGCAAATTGATGTGTTTAGGTTGAAATCAAAATGGGTGAGAAATGTGGCTTAGAAAATGGCCTATTTTCATTGTAAATAAATGTATGCTTGCTTCAATGGGTGAGTGTCCTGAGGAGTGTGGGAGAGGTCTTGAGTTCGAGTTTTGGTTTGTGCAAAATTTTGATTTTGGCTTGAATAAACCCTGTCTTTTGTTAGTGAGTCTCTTAAATAAATGGAGGAAAGATGAGTCACAAAAAGCCTACTGGTTCAAGGGACAGGGGCGTGCGGCTTCTATTAGCAGACTTGGGTTCGAAACCTATTGTATACAAAAGAATATTCATTTTGCTGCTGTGTCGTGTAAGTGATTGAATGGCAGTAGAACTTTGGGGTTGGTGGATGGTTGGAGTGTTTAAGGGGGAGTGGAGTGTGTAGCCGATTTTTAGGAGTGAATGGTGGAGAGATTTGAGGAGAGGATTAGGGGGAGTTGAGGAGAGAGAGGGAGAAGTGCCGAATTTGGACTCTAGGCACTCAAGGGGGGAATTGGTTTGAGGTAAAATGACTGATATACCCCTATGCTATACTTGACAGTATTCGAGCATGACATTTTGCATACACGTATATATTATGACGTGACATGTTGCATGGGGATGGGTTTGTTATATATTAGAGGAAGTGTACTGCACTGCTAGCTTTGCTGCATATACTGTTTAGTGCCGCAACCGGTACTATATTCTGGAGTGTAGGGATGGGTGGGTCGATTTTATCTCCACATGGAGTGGAGGGTTGGACGGAGTGGAGTGTAGAGGATGGATGGGTAAGATCACTATTTGCATCTTTGGTACTGTACTGAATTGGGCTAAGGCCCATATTGATATTATTACTGTAATGGGCTAAAGCCCACACTGATAATGCTATTGTTAAGGGCTTAGGCCCGTCCAAACTATTTGTACTGCATGATTTACAGCAAGATAAATAGGGATTACACACTGAGTTTCCATAAACTCACTCTTCTGCTTATCTACGCATGTAATCCTTAGGCGGGTCAGTGCTGCGAGGGACTCGGAGATGACCATACCACTGTTTATGTTTCGGTTTTGATTTTTAGTAAAAGTAGTTTTTATTTGGGTAAATTTTATGTAACAAGGCCGTTTTAAGTTTTTATTTTGATTTGGGGATTTATTTAAATTGACTAAACCTGTTAGAAGTAGGACTCGGGTTTTCAAAAGGCAAATGATTTTCAACTACCATACTACGTAACTTACTTTAAAAGCTTCCGCAACGAAAAAAGCTTTAAAATGTAACAACGGTTTAATATAATACATGTTTTGACTAGACAAACATGTAACCTAGCAAGTGAATAAAATAAGTTAGCTACTCATAAAGATTACAAACAAAGTTTTATCTCAAATAAACTTTTCTAATAAGTACAATGTTTTCAAACTCACTCCAATGTGACATCATAGATTCGGCCATAATGTCTAGGCCGGGTTTAGGGTGTTACATTTAGTGGTATCAAAGCTAGGTTACAAAACTAGACTGTGGATTTAGGTTTTTCCTAAAAACGTAAATATCAAAAGAATTGTCTCAAATGATAGAAAAATATTTTGAGGTGTTATTTCCGAATGTGTGGTCTACCGAGTCTCCGACGACGATTCTATAAGTTCTCTAAAACTACTTTTTGATTTAATTGAAACATTGAGATTACCGTAGATAATAGACTGTACTGAAACCTTTATTAGGGGAACCTAAAACTGAAGTAAGACTACGATCTGCGAAAACAAAACAACTCCGAATTATTGATGATATTATTCATGAAACATCCGTTAATAAACATTGGAACTATAAAACTAATGCATAAAACTGTTAATACAGATAATACACAAATCAATAATGAGCATCAGAGGTACTCGTAGAAGGGGTACAAGAGACTGTGTGGAGGCCGTGGAGGTGCTTGAGCTGGGTCTTCAGCATCGGACCATATGCCTAACGTTGAGGCAAGAGAGACACCGGCTTCACCATGACTGATACTAGGTCACACGATTGTGCAGCTGGGGACGACACACTACCCCAAGCTATGCTACAAGTTTTGGAAAGGGTCGCTGGGCCCAATACTGGTACTATGGGTTGTGGGTTGGTAACAGAATGACTCATGTCTAATGGGGCTGAGATCTTTAAGGGTATCGCTGGAGTTGCCCCTAATGTGGCTGAATATTGGATAAAGGCCACAGAGAGGATCATGGATGACCTTGACTGCACCCTAGAGCAGAAACTAAAAGGTGTAGTATCATTGTTGCGAGATGAAGCCTATCAGTAGTGGCTTACTGTAAAAGAGGGTACACAACCTGACCGATTGACTTGGGAGTTTTTCAAGAATGCATTCCAAGGGAAATATGTGGGCTCTAGCTACGTGGATGCCCGCAGGAGGGAGTTTCTGAATCTGACCCAAAGGGATAAGTCCATGACTGAATATGAGGCGAAATTTTTGCGATTGAGCAGCTATGCGTGAGGCATGGTGGCAACTGAGTATGAGCACTGCGTGCGTTTTAAGAATGCCCTTAGAGATGATCTACGAGTGTTGATAGCACCGCAGAGGGAGTGAGACTTTGCTATGTTAGTAGAAAAGGCGAAGATCGCCAAGGATGTAAAACGTACTGAGTGCTAGAATCGTGAGTCAGATAGGGGAAGGAACAAGAGGGTTTGGAAGCCCTCAAGTTCAGCTTTGAGGCCTAAGAAAAAGGCCAGAGTTGATGGGCCAGCCAGAATTGGGCCCTTGTTACTACTTTTGGGTCGCAGTCTTATACTGTTTGTAGGAAACGCTATCAGTACGAGTGCTAGGTACGGATGGGGGCATGTTTGAGTTACAGATCTACAGAGCACCGTATTAGGGATTGTCAACGGAGGCCCGATCAGATGCAAGCTACTGGTAGAGGTACTGTTCAGCCGTAGAGAGGTTTTTAGCAGCCATCGAGAGGCCGTGGTCATACCAGAGGTGGAAATGGTATGGGCTGTGGTCGGGGAGCACCGAGCAAAGGTGCTGGTCATACTGAGGCGAGACAACCAGCTTTGGTTTATGCTACATGTCACTGAGAGGACGGAGATGCCCCAAATGTTATTACGGGTACGTTCTTTATTCATCATGTACCTTATACTGCATTGATTGATGTTGGATGTACGCACTCTTATATAGCATGCACTGTGTCTGAGACTTTGGGTACAATAGTTGAAAACATTACGAGTGAAATTACCATGTTGAGTCCATTAGGGCAGTTAGTGAGAGTCAATAAATTGTTTAAGGATGTACCTTTGTAGGTTCAAAGAATGACCCTTTTAGCAGACTTAATGGAACTTCTTTTTGGGGAATTCAACATAATATTAGGCATGGAATGGATGGTTAAGCATCAGGAAAATTTGGATTGTGCTACGAAGCGAATGATATTGAAAACTAAAAAAGGTTGATGAGGTAATTGTGATTGGAGAGCATTGAAATTATTTTTCAAATGTGATTTCGGCACTTAGGGCTGATAAGTTGGTGCGTAAGGGTTGTGAGGCGTATTTAGCCTATGTCAGTGCTTCAAGTGCTGAGGTTTCATCTGTGAAAGATATCAAAACAGTTAAGAATTTTCTGGATGTCTTTCTTGATGAGTTACTAGGGTTACCTCCTAACCGTGAAGTTGAGTTTGGGATAGAACTCTTGCTTGGTATAGCTCCGATGTCTATCGCCCCTTATAGAATGGCAATGAAAGAGCTTGAAGAGTTTAAAGCGTAGATTTAAGAGTTATTGGATTGAGGATTTATTCATCCTAGTGTGTCTCCGTAGGGGGCACTGGTTTTGTTTGTGAAGAAGAAGGATGGAATCATGCATATGTGCATTGACTATCGGTAGCTAAACAATTGACTATCAAGAATAAGTACCCCTTACCGAGGATTGATGATCTATTCGACTAGTTTCAAGGAGCTTCAGTCTTCTCTAAGATTAATCTCCGATTGGGGTACCATCAACTGAGGGTCAAGGAGATGGATGTTTACAAGACAACCTTTAGGACTCGTTACGGTCATTAAGAGTTTCTAGTGATGCCGTTTGGACTGACAAATGCACCAGTAGCTTTTATAAATCTGATGAACCGAGTGTTCCAGCCCTATCTGGATCTGTTCGTAGTGGTAATTATAGATGACATTTTGGTGTATTCGAGGACTGAGGAGGATCATGATGCACATCTCCGAGTTGTTCTGCAGATTTTGAAGGAGAAACAGTTATTCACTAAATTCAGTAAGTGTGAATTCTGGCTGTAAAAGGTAACTTTTTTGGGTCATGTGGTGTCTGTAGAGGGGATTAGGTTTGATCCTCGAAAAATTGATGCTATTTTGGGTTGGAAACAGCCTAAGTCAGTATCTAAAATTTGAAGTTTTCTGGGTTTGGTAGGGTATTATAGACGCTTTGTTGAGGGGTTTTCATTAATTGCTGCACCTTTGACTAAGTTGTTGCATAAAAGAATACCGTTTAACTGGACTGATAGGTAGCAAGAAAGTTTTGAGAAACTCAAGAAACTTTTGACTGAGGTCCCTGTCTTAATACAACCAGAGTCTGGAAAGGAATTCACTGTCTACAATGATGTATCACATGTTGGTTTAGGATGTGTGTTGATGTAAGAGGGTAAGGTAGCAGCCTATATGTCTCTTCAGCTTAAGATGCATAAGGCGAACTATCTAAGCATGACTTGGAGTTGGCTGCAGTGGTGTTTGCACTGAAAATTTGGATGCATTATCTTTACGGTGAAAAGTATATTATTTACACAGATCATAAGAGCCTTAAGTATCTCCTCACTCAGAAGGAGCTGAACCTTAGGCAACGCAGATGGATTGAACTGCTTAAGGATTATGATTGTTCGATCGAATACCATCCTGGTAAGGCTAATGTGGTAGCTGATGCACTGAGCCATAGGGATGTTATTGATTTGAGGGTGATGTTTGCTCGTCTTAGTTTATTCGACGATGGTAGTTTACTGGCCGAACTTCAAGTTAAATCGAGGTGGATTGAACAGATTAAAGGTAAGCAGTTGGAGGATGAGTCACTGGGTTCTTGTTTTCAATAGATAGAGAATAGGGAAACTATAGATTTTGGACTGAATAATGAAAGGGTATTTTGTTTCCATGGAAGAATTTTTGTACTGAAAAATACTGATTTGAGGCAGTCTCTACTGCAAGAGGCGCATAGTAGCCCTTACGCTATGCATCCTAGCGGGAATAAGATGTATTGAGACCTTCGAGAAGTGTATTGGTGGCCAGGTCTTAAGCGAAAAGTTATCGATTTTGTGAGTAAATGCCTGACTTGCCAACAAGTTAAGGCGGAGCATCAGTTACCTTCAAGGTTTCTTCAGCCAGTTTAGATTCTGTTGTGGAAGTGGGAGAGAGTGACTATGGACTTTGTTAGTAGGTTACCCTTAATGCCTACTAAGAAGGATTCAGTATGGGTCATTGTTGATCGACTAACTAAATCTACTCATTTCATACTTGTTCGTACTGATTACTCGTTGCAGAAACTAGCTAAGCTGTATGTGACTGAGATAGAACGACTGCATGGGGTACCAATTTCTATTATATCTGATAGAGATCCTCGCTTCATATCTCGGTTCTAAAAAAAGTTACATGAAGCATTGGGTACAATGTTAGACTTCAGTACTGCTTTCCATCCTTAGTTAGACGGTCAGTCAGAGAGGGTGATTCAGATACTGGAGGATATGTTAAGGAGTTGTGTGATTAACTTCCAGGGAAGTTGGGAGGATTATTTGCCGTTGGTAGAATTTGCGTACAATAATAGTTACCAGTCTAGCATACAGATGGCACCTTATGAGGCATTATATGGTTGTAAGTTTCGTACTCCTACGTGTTGGACTGAGTTGAGCAAGCGGTGTGTTCTAGGTCCTGAATTGATTTCTGATACAAAAAATAAAGTTAGATTGATTCGGGATCGACTGAAGGCAGCATCTGACAGGTAGAAATTGTACTCGGACCTAAAGCGTAAAGAGATTGAGATTTCTGTGGGGGACTTGGTGTTTTTTAAGGTCTCGCCATGGAAGAAGGTACTGAGGTTTGGTCAGAAGGGCAAATTGAGCCTTAGGTTAATTGGGCCTTGCCGTGTATTGAAGCGCGTGAGACCGGTTGCCTATCAACTTGAGTTACCTCCAGAGTTGAATTAGATTCATGATGTGTTCCATGTCTCTATGTTGAGGCGATATTGCTCTTATCCTGTGCATATCGTTTTGACAGAGGAGATTGAGGTTAGGCTTGATTTGACTTTTGAGGAGTAGCCGGTTCAAATTTTAGACCGCGATGTGAAAGTTCTGAGAAGGAAGTCGGTTCCACTGGCGAATGTACTTTGGCGTAATCACAGCTTTGAAGAAGCCACGTGGGAACCCGAGGAGGCGATGCGGCGACAATACCCCCCAAAATTTAGGTATTTATTTTTGTGTTGTGTTGCATAAATATATGTTCGCTTCAGTGGGTGAGTGTCCTGAGGAGTGTGGGAGAGGTCCTAAGTTCGAGTCTTGGTTTGTGTAGAATTTTGATTTTGGCTTGAATAAACCTTGCCTTTTGCTAGTGAGTCTCTTAAATAAATGGGGGAAAGATGAGTCACAAAAAGCCTACTGGTTTAAGGGATAAGGGTGTGCAGCTTCTTCTAGGAGTCTTGGGTTCGAAACCTATTGCATACAAAAGAATATTCATTTTGCTGCTGTGCCGTGTAAGTGATTTATTGGCAGTGGAACTCTAGGGTTGGTGGATGGTTGGAGTGTTTGAGGGGGAGTGGAGTGTGTAGCCGATTCTTAGGAAGGGATGGTGGAGAGATTTGAGGAGAGGATTAGGGGGAGTTGAGGAGAGAGAGGGAGATGTGATGAATTTGGACTCTAGGCACTCAAAGGGGAAATCAGTTTGAGGTGAGTTTGAAGACTGTACATTTTTGGTTTTTCCTTTCTATTCTTTTTGGCTTCTCATTACTGTTCTCTGCGTCTTTGGGTTGTTGGGGTTCTTTTTGCATATCTTTCTTTAGTCGATTCTTACTTGGGGTTTTGAGGCATTATTCCAGTTTTTGTTCTTTTGCCAGCTCCTTCACTAATCAATTTTCTTATTGTTCTGGTAGCCGAACACTATTTTGTTCCATCAATCTTCTTCCTAGTATCCATTGTCGTTCTCTTCTACTTTCCCATATCTCTCTCTAGATTCGGTTCTCTCTTCCCCTTTCACTCAATCATTTTAGCGTTTGCTAAAAATTGGTTGGTAAGTCCCTTTTATCTCTGCTATTTCGATTAGTCTCTCCTCTTATCCCTAAATGTTGAATCTCACCTCTTTCTCCTTGGTCATGGTGCTTTGTCAGATGTTAGTTTTACACGTGGAGTGAAGACGTTCGCTAGGATTCCTGAGGCAACTGAAGTTTTCCTTTCATTCCTTATTCTAAGGTAACACTACTCACTAGTATTCTCTTGAACTAAGGCACTTTGGTTGGGGTTCTTAGACCTTGGCCGAACTCCTTTTTATTATTGGAAGTGTGTTTTTTTGGGTTAATTTGTATCGTTCAACCCTCGTGGGTACGTAATGGATATAATGGATTCGCTTTCATGCAGAAAATCTATAAGGGTCTGCTAGCAACTTTTTGTCAACAATCTAAGCGGGCTATAATCGCATTTGTGCTAGTAAGGCAATAATAAGTAATATCTTAGAACAAGTCTCGGTTGGGGATATTTGAAACATGTGTGTTAGACATTTAATCGAGGTTTCTTTTACGATAGGTTGGAGTGCGTGGGATTTGCTCTCGTTTCGCAATCAGGTGTGTAATCACACTGTATAGTTGTTAATCAACAAAAGCCAGAAAGCATGTTCATAGATGTTACACGAGTTCGCATTCGCTCATGTGGCGAATCGAGCGCATAAACATGTGGGTTTGACAGTAGAGGCCACTATGAGCAATTCCATGGGTTTAGGCCGTTTGGGCCACGTTGGGCCGAAATGGGCCGTATTATGAACTTGGTCATATTTCCACTATTTGACTGTCAAGGTCGCATGGGTCGCCTAAGACGACTGTGGGCCTACTGATGGGTCGGTAAGTACACTCAGACCCCATACTGATGAAATGACTGTTATACCCTAGAGGTAAAATGATTGATATACCCCTATGCTATAATTGACTGTAATCGAGCATGACATTTTACATACACGTATATATTATGACATGACATGTTTCATGGGGATGGGTTTGTTATATATTGGAGGAAGTGTACTGTACTGCCAGCTTTGTTGCATATACTGTTTAGTGCCGCAACCGATGCTATTTTCTGGAGTGTAGGGATGAGAAAGGGTCGATTTTATCCCCATATGGAGTGTAGGGTTGGACGGAGTGGAGTGTAGAGGATGGATGGGTAGGATCACTATTTGCATCATTGATACTGTACTGAATTGGGCTAAGGCCCATACTAATACTGTTACTGTAATAGGCTAAAGCCCACACTGATAATGCTATTGTTAAGGGCTTAAACCCAGACTATTTGTACTGCATGATTTACAACTAGATAAATAGAGATTACACACTGAGTTTCCATAAACTCACTCTTCTGCTTATCTGCGCAGGTAATCCTTAGGCGGGTCGGTGCTGCGAGGGACTCGGAGATGACCACACCACTGTTTATGTTTTGATTTCATTTATAGTAAAAGTAGTTTTTATTTGGGTAAATTTTATGTAACAAGGCCGTTTTAAGTTTTTATTTTGATTTGGGGATTTATTTAAATTGACTAAAACCTGTTAGAAGTAGAACTCGAGTTTTCAAAAGGCAAATGATTTTCAACTACTATACTACGTAACTTACTTTAAAAGCTTCCACAATGAACAAAGTTTTAAAGTGTAACAACGGTTTAATATAAGACATGTTTTGACTAGACAAACCTGTAACCTAGCAAGTGAATAAAATAAGTTAGCTATTCATAAAGATTACAAACGAGGTTTTATCTTAAATGAACTTTTCTAATAAGTACAATGTTTTCAAACTCACTCCAATGTGACATCATAGATTCGGCCATAACGTCTAGGAAGGGTTTGGGGTTTTACATTCGTCCACATGGGCAGAGACATGGGTGTGTTTCTCAACATGTGTTGTAATACCCCTCGCCTGTATCCGGCACCGGGATAGGGTTCAAGGTGCTACCTGACTTTTACTAACACTTCCATACTAAATAGGGCCATGAAATCTCAAATAATTAATAACTCAATCAATCACACAAAAATCGGGCCATAAAATTTTGTTCAATTTAAAAAATTTTCTTTTCACATGCAATCTGTCCCATATACAGGCTTACGACGCCCAAAACATACATCTGGGGTGGTTCAGGACCCAACCGAGAACTCATGAAAAACTTAGAAAAATCTCATGCGTTAAGGCTTCACACGCCCGTATGCTCAGGCTGTGTAGCCAGAAATAGGCTATTTACCAAGCCTTTTGTCACTCTCACACCACATGCATAGATACATACTTATCCAATAACATACAACATGGCATAAATGAGCTCTTAAACATCTACAAACATGTTATGCTCAAGTCATTTTCTTATGCAATAAATATTCTAAAATTTGCCCACATCATTACCACATACTAGTCATAACTATCATTACATCACGAACCTCATGTCCATCACTAAGCATACATAATCATTTCCAAAAACCATTCATGAGGCATTATTAACTATTTACCAATCACCAAATCTTGCACTAGTTACTAACTCATCAATGAATCTTATTTCAATCTCTAGGCATACATACTATAAGCCACATCACAAGATATAGTATCATACATATATATGAATAAACATTTAGGCCCACAACATCATTAGCCAACATAGGCCAATTCACATGGCTACAACACTTTATCAATACAAACCAACACCTTCGGCTAAATCATAATATCACATACTCAACATTAAAACCCTATACATGCCATAAACTCGAAACACTAGGATTTACTTACACCAATAGCGTTAACTCGATAGTGTGATAATATCTTTGACGGCCTCCAACCCGAGCTAACCTGGAAACCCTAGGGAATATGGGAAAGAAAAGGGGAGTAAGCTTTATGCTTAGTAAGTTCATAAGAAAACAATAAGCAACTCATTAACAAGTTTTATCAATGTTTACAACATAATCACAAATTCACTACAAGTTGTCTTCCTGAGCAATAGTCACTAAATTATTTATAACTAGAGCTACGAAACTCCAAATCAATTGCTATTAATTTTCCCTGAAAATAGACTCATATATCTTTCATCCATAAAATTTTCAGAATTTTTAGTTTGGCCAATCAATACCATATTTTTCTTAAAGTTTCCCCTGTTTCACTGTTTGACTAATCTGACCACTCTTCACTACAAATCAAATTTCTCATTGTACAGAATTCAAAATATGTTCTCGTTGATTTCATTTGAAACTAGACTCATTAAGGAGTCTAAGAATATAAATTTTATCTTATAAAATTTTTTGTACAAATTATAATTATTTTCTAAAAATAGAAGAAGGGACCCCAAAGTCATTTGACTCTATCCCACGCCACTTCAAATATATCATTATCAGCAATTCTTTTGCTTACACGGTTTCTTTTATAAGAAACTAGACTCATTAAGCTTTAATTACATAATTTATTCAGCTTCTGAATCAACTCCCACAATTTATGGTGATTTTTCAAAATCACGTTACTACTGCTGTCTCAAACAGATTTATTACAAATTTACTCTTTCACACATTCTTTGCATTCACATTATTTAAACATTTATATCACCAATCAATTTCATCACGATTCTATAATTTCACTTAAGCATAATCTCAATACAATACATCATGCTCAATGATTCGCACACAACCATTCAAATTAGCAATTAGAAGATGGTTCCACACATAGCCCACCATTATCGATAATTTACGATGGTTTTACCCTTACTCATTTTTGCCCCTGATATTTCAACTTCTTTACAATTTAGTCCCTAAGCTCGAAAAATTAAATTCATTCAATTTTGGCCAAACCCATGCCTAGCCAAATTTACTACAACTTCATAACAGCCCATATTTTCATTTATTCACACTTTCAACCATATAATTTCAATAATTCACAATTTAATTCGTAATTGACATTTTTACCAAAATTTACTTTACAAAACATGTATATCCAACAACAATAATATATTTTTCATCATCAACTATCAAAATACTCATGCATTCAACAATGGCAACATTCAAATACTTTAACAGTTTTGAAATTAGAGATACGGGCTAGCTAGAATACGAAGTAACGATCTCAAAAACATAAAAATTATCAAAAACCGAACACAAAACATACCTAAAGCACTTCATGCAAGTGCCGAAAATAAGGAAGCTTCAATGGCTTTCTTTTTCTCCTCCATATTCGGCGAAGAAATAAAATTTGCATGGCCATTTTTTGTTTTATTTTTATTTAATACATTTTAATATTCCATTTACCTTTTTGTCCTTTATAATAATACATAATTTCATATATGCCAAACCACCAATCTCCACTATCATAAAGTAATGGTTTAATTGATAAGTAGGGACTTCTACTTTAGTAAAACATGGAAAATAAACACTTAAATAATTTGAATGCAACTTTTGAATTTTACGCGATTTAGTCTTTTTTGCTTAATTAACTATCGAAATGATAAAATTTTTCAACGAAACTTTAATACCATCTTTTTGCCACTCCGTAAATATTTATAAAAATATTTACGACTCAGTTTATAGAAATGAGGTCCTGATACCTCATTTCCTAAACCCACTTGACCTTAAGGTCATACCACTTGAACTTAATAAATTACTTATAAAACAAATATTACAATATCAAAAACATTTTTTAAAATCACAATTAACTCGTAAATATTAAATAGAATATTTACAAACCTACTTGTCGGATTTGGTGGCCTTGAAACCACTGTTTCGGTTAATCCTAAAAAGGAACTGTTACATGTGTGGCACATAGCTCAGCACACAGGTGTGTGTCCCCTGCACCTTTGAAAAAAAATGATATTTTTCGAAAAATTTTCTGAGTACCCGGTTTAGTCCTGACTTGTTTCTAATGTGTAATTTGGGCATCGAGGGCTCATATAAGGGACAATATGATTGATTATGATTGGTTTTTGATATGAATGTTAAATGATATAAAATATCTGTATTTGATCTAAAAATTTTGGTAATACTCTTTAACCTTGTTCTGGGGACGGATATGGGTTAAGGGTGTTACAATTTTGAACCCATTTGGTCATCTTCAAAGAAGAAGAGACTAAATCCCACATCATTTTATATTTTATAATTTTTTACTTATAGGGTTTAAAATTTTATTTGTAATGTAATAAATGTTAACTTTTTGTAAAAAATTTAAACTCTATAAGTAAAAAAAAATTTATAAAATATAGTGTAACCTTTAATCTTATGTTGTTAATTAAAAGAGTAAGGAATCCGACATTATCTAGGGACAAGCTGCAAACCTATTCATGAGTCTATATATACACATATCTTACATCCCACATTGCTTAAGAAAATAAGGGAAATGAGACTTTGGGTCTATATAAAGGCATGTTTTGTAAGTTTTATTTCCACATTAATTGGTGGCACTAAAGAATTAAAAAAAATAGCGTTGCCACTTTGGGGCTATATAAAGGCTCATTCTTGTAAATTTTCAAAATATTGGCTTATTTTTGCAATTTTTTAAAAAATGGTCTTTTTTGGAAATTTAATTGTTGGAACACAAGCAAAAGAGTGCTGACCTGGAAACGTTTTAATAAAATGCCCTGACCTGGACGCGTTTTACAGGTTAGAGGGGAAAAAATGCTAAATTAGACCCATAATTTTGATGCTAGCTTAGCCCATTTTAGTAAAATCAGATCATTCCCGTTATTTTCGAAAAAAGTGACCCATTTCCGTAATTTTTCAGTAATTTTTTTTTGGAAATGGGCTTTTTTTGGTCAATTGGTCCTTATTTGCCTCAAAAGTTCAGACAATTTTAGTAAACATTGCTGTTAGAAAAATGGAACACTTGGTGCCACCATCTTCATTTGACATATCAATGTGAGTTACCTTCCCTACATCTTCAATTAGAGTAAAGGTAGATGAAGAGTTTGTCTGAGTGCGTTTGTTGTGGTAGTGCTTCGATTTAAAAGCTTTTATTTTCTCACTTATAAGTTATATTATGTGTGCAAACAACTGAAAGGTTTAAGGTTGTTTATCCCACATGAAAGGAAATGACTCTTGCTGGGTCTCATGTCAATAAAGTAACATGACAAGCATCTCAGCAGATATTCAACTTTGCTATCATAATGACAAGAGAAAGTATGTCTCATATTTTAAAACTTTTCTTCTCTTCAATTCCCATTCCGTCCCTTTCTTTCCCTATTGTATTTTGTCCCATTCTCCACATATTGTAATTGTAACACCCCGTACCCGAGACCGTTGCCGGAGTCGAACACGAGGTGTTAACGGACTTAATTCATTTACTTACACAGTTCATTTAAAAATTTCCAGACAAGCTGGCTAACTGCATCACAGTTACTTTAAAAATCACATCTTGAGTTCCAAAACTCAAAAACTGATTCTGTAATTTTTCCTGAAACTAGACTCATGTGTCCATCTACAAATTTTTTTTCTAGAATTTTTGGTCAAGCCAATTAGTACAGTTTATTAGTTAAATTCTCCCCTGTTTCAGGGTCCGACTACTCTGACCTTCATGCATTACGACTTAGATATCTCCCTTTACAGAGCTTCAATACTTATGCCGTTTGTTTCTAATGAAACTAGACTCAAAAAGGAATCTATACATATAAAGCATGACTTCTAATTGTCTCTGGTTAATTTATGGTAAATTTTCAAAATCAGAACAGGGGATCCAGAAAACGCTCTGGCCCTGTTTCACGAAAACTTAAACATCTCATAAAAATACGGCTCATATGGTCATTTCGTTTCTTTCATATGAAAATAGACTCATCAAGATTCAATTACATAATTTATTCACTATTTAATTCCATTCCTACTATTTTTAGTGATTTTTCCAACTTACGTCACTGCTGCTATCAGCATCTATTTTAAGGCAAATTTTACCTATTTCATAATTTTCCATGAATCAAATAGCAAATTGACATACATTATTATCAAGGGTAATCCCGATTAGCCATGACGTACGTAGCACCAATAGGACCATGATTGGCCATTCCAATGGCTAGTCATTACCAAACATTTCCACACCACTTAATAACCATATCACAAGACCATAATGTTATACTTCGAAATATACGAGCCATTTTCGCATGGCTATACGAATACACATTACCAAAGGGTACTTAATTAACAACAAGGGTCAGCCCTATACATGCCATTTTCAAAATTGAACTAAAAGAGTACCGAAAGGTGGCTTAGATAGTGTGGATGACTTCGACTTTGACACTTCCGAGTCCGGTAGCTGACAAACAAAATCTATAAAACAGAGAATCAAAGTAACAGAGTAAGCATTTTAATGCTTAGTAAGTTCAAGTAATGAAATTATTTACGACTAAAGTATAATGTCCATATGACTAAATGAATAGCTGCATATACGCATATTCCCGAAATCATACTTACTTCACACTTCAACCAGTATACTCATACACAGGGGATCAAACCGAACTAAAGGCCGGAAGTTGTTAATCAATAAAGCGAATACTATCTAAAAAGGAACTAACTTTTCCGATGCATATACGAAACATAACTTATCGTTTGGATTTTATGAGCATATTAATTGAAATTATTACAGCAAGATCACTCAATTCCAAACCCAAGTACCTTCGGGATTTAGCCGGATATAGCAACTCGCACAAATGCCTTCGGGTCTTAGCCCGGATATAGTCAATAGCACAAAAGCCTTCGGGACTTAGCCCGGATATAGTCAATAGCACAAAAGCCTTCGGGACTTAGCCCGGATATAGTCATTAGCACAAAAGCCTTCGGGACTTAGCCCGAATATCATTCGAATAATCATGCACATATATCAATAAATCATGACACATCCATATTTCATTTTCATTACTAAAGCTCAAACACAAGACACTTATCAAACCTTACCAATTTCGGCTCAATAGCCACATACAAAGAGCATGATTTTGATTGGCTTTATAACATGATCTCTATACACATTCGGCTACCCGTCACAAGTATAAACTAATCACCTCAATATATAATTCAAGTAGAATCATTATATCACCGTTTATTTGTTATGCTTATATGTCATGACTTAATCAAATCATAAACTAAGTTCCATTACTCAAAGACTTACCTCGGATATTTGGTACAGTTGCGGAGTGGCTACTCGGCCACTTTCTCTTTTTCCTTATCTGAAATTGCCCCCCTATGCTCTTGAGCTTAAGTTCAACAAATTTTAACTAGTCATTAATCGACTATTCAAGTATTACTTTCAGAATATAATACATATGGATTCGACTTTCACACATATAGATTATAGTAAGCTTTATAAAAATCAATAAATAATTCATTAGCAAATTTTCATTAATGTTTACAATATAATTACAATTTCCCTATAAGCTGACTTCCTAAGCAACAGTCACTAAAGTTTTTATAACTGGAGCTACGAAACTCCAAATCAATTGCCGTAAATTTTTCTTGACAGAAGACTCATTTATCTATTATCCATAAAATTTTAAAAATTTTTAGTTTAGCCCAACAATACCAGATTTTTCTTAAAGTTCACCTTGTTTCACTGTTTGACTAAACTAACTACTCTTCACTACGAATCAAATTTCTCATTGTACAGAATTCAAAATATGTTCTCGTTTATTTCATTTGAAACTAGACTCATTAAGGAGTCTAAGCATATAAATTTTATCTTAGGGCCATTTTTGTACAATTTATACTGATTTTATAAATATAGAACAGGGAATCTAGTAGTCATTTTGACTCAGCCCCACAATACTTCAAATATCTCAAGATCGGTCACTCTTTTGTTTTTATAGTTTCTTTTCTAAGAAACTAGACTCTTCAAGCTTTAATGACATAATTTATTCAGCTTCTAACTCAACTCCTACAATTTATGGCGATTTTCCAAATCACCTTACTGCTGCTGTCCCCAAGCAGATTATTACCAATCACTCTTCCACACATTCTTTGTATACATTTTATTTAAGCATGTATATCAACAATCGAATTTATCATATAAATATCTATAAATTCACTCAAACAATCTCAATACAACACATGGTGCTCAAACCATTATTCAAGTTCAAAACTCGGCTAATACACATATATACACTAGCAATCAAATACTAACATTTGCATTTCACCTTAATAGCTAGCTTAGCAAACCTTAATTTAACATATAATTGTTCATAACACAATTAAAGCATCCTCTCCTTTCCATCAATTCAAAACACATACATTGCCCAATAATATCCAAAATCATATTCGGCCTTAGTACACAACTTGTTAGCCGATTTTTCTCCATTTAGCAACTAATGCACATATGTACTCATTTGTTAGACTCTACTTCAACTAACTACCATTTTTTTTTCATCCAAATAACATGAACAACAACCATTTCTTGAACATTTTCTCTTAACCGATTACTCATGTTACCAACAAGATTCAAAATTTGGACATGGGCTAACTAAGGGACTTAGTAACTAGCTTAATACATTCAACAATTTCAAAAGCTACCATGAATTACATACCTTATTCAAGACTAGAAGGAGTGGCCGAATGTTTGTTTCCCCTTCCCCTTTCTTCTTAGAATTTTCGGCCAAAGATGTTAAAAGATGAACACTTTATTTCTTTTCTTTGTTTTATTCGCTTAATTAGTTTAACACCCTTTTTTTTTTATAAATTATGCCATTAATACATTATTTTATTATTATTACCCATCACATATTGCCTATCCTCATTGTCATGGCTGGCCACTACTATCAAAGTGAGGAAATTGACATGCAAGTCCACCCTTTTGATTACATGCATTATTGAACCACTTCTAGGATTACCTATCCCATTTCACATTTGTCTCACATAAGTCCTATTAAAAAGATTCACATTCAAATGAATAAATTAAAGATTGAAATTTTCACACATGCATGTTCATGCACAATAAACATAGAAAATAACGGTTCTTTATTTTTATAACTCGGTTTTGTGGTCCCGAAACCACTTTCCGACTAGGGTCAATTTAGGGCTGTCATAGTAATAGTTATATGGTGTTTAAACTAGAATGTTGACTGCTACAGGCAGTGGGCAAGCTATTTTACAGCTTACCAATCACTTTTATGGAGGAATATTTTGCTCTATGTTACTGAGACTTGGATATGTTTAGTTTTTCTAAGTTTTTTCATGTATTTGGATTTTTAGAGGATCATATCCCAATACCCATATATGGATATGTGTCAAACACTAGTGTTAGATGTGGATACTTTAATAAAAATAGTTGGACCAACATAGGTTTTTCTTATTTAATCTTTTGCTTGTGAATAGGAGAAGGTTTATCTTGACAATTTAAAAGCAAGTATTGTTCTTAAAAGACTTTCAGAGGAATGACAAAACTAACCATAAAATCTATTACTCTTGACTCTATGAAGGAAGCCATCAAGAATTTTAGAAAATTTGAGGAATGAGACTTATGCGTTGCTAGCAGTTGTGTTAGCTAGTGTGCAGCTAGTTCAATTATTGTAGGTTGTAGTTAAGAGTTAGTTAAGGTTAGGAGTTAGTTAAGGCTAGTTAGGTAATTCAGTTAACTATTGTAACCCTTTTTAGTTTCAGTTAGTAGATAGTTAAGAATCAATTAGGAGTTGTTGTTAGCACTAAAATCTTAACTGATTTACTAGCCCATCTTGTATAAATGACAGGGCTTGGTCCTTATAGATTGTTGGAGTCCTTCTTCAATAAAACAAGTAGACATTTTTGCTTCCTTCTAAATGCAACGCCCCTCGTTTGACTTGATCGTCAGGTCCGAGTTAAGGAATTCTACATTCGTTGTCGGAGCAACTACAATCAAGTGCACAGTAACTAATCATTAATACATGTGATTAAGCATCAATCAAGTCTAATTTATATTAAACAATCATTTTCGGGTCTCATACAAGCTTCGAGACTCTTTATTAACCTGAGTAAGAAATAGGACCAAATTAAAAAGTTTTAGAAGTTTAGGACCAACACCGTGGTGTCATCACTTCCACATCCTGACGTCGCCAAAATAGAAAGTCACATCTCGACCTTGTATCATTCTATGTCGCAACGTCAAATACTGTCAACCGATGTGGCGACGAGGGAGGTTGGTCATTGAGATGTGGCCCCTGTTATTAGCAAAAATGCACAACTTGGTACCTAAATCAAAGTTTCCAACCAAACCTATCAATATGTTCACCAAATACCACTTTCACTTGGTTCAGAACATACCAAAACATGTCAAACAAGTTCAAACAACCAAATTCATCTTCTTATCAAAACATACAATTATTATATATATCAATTGGACTTAAACATATTAATGTTATTAGAACATAACATCCAAACCATTCAAATACCAATCTTCACCTATGCCATACAATATTGAAAACATGTCATTTTACTTCAATGACCTACACCTATGTACATATACACATCAATAGCTTTTGGAATTTAAGCATGAACTTTAACAATCAAGAATAAGTCACATTTCTTAACCGTTAATCATTTAAACATATTTGATCCAAAATTTCCATTTTATTATGTCAACCATGTTTAGCCTAAATCAACATTTGCATACATGCATGATTCATTCATAAAAACTTTCATGACATTAACCATGAACCAAATTAACCATTCATCAACACATGCCTCAAGCATGGAAATCAAACATACCTTTTTTAACTAGGCATTAACTTAACTAATTCAAATACCATGTTGGTCAAAATCATCATCATATATCATATTCATCACAAGTTTCCAACTCATCAAGACTTTTATACAATAAGTATACATCCAAACACATATACATGCCACAACCTTAGACTCAAAATGATCACATAACTATTGACTTGTTAATAGTGTAAGCTTTGAGATGAATCGACCTGACGAGTTCCGCAAGGTGACAATCTACAAGGAAAAGGGAAAACAAACATGGTAAGCATATAGGATCCTTAGTAAGTTCATAAGTATAGTCCAAGACTTAACTTATCTTTTATCTAGATACTATAAGCTACCTTAACTTGACATAACTTGGCTAGACATGGCAAATCAAAACATCAACAATGTGAGCATTAACTTATAATCAAACAATATGATTCCACAACTAATTAACAAGCCAATTAATGTAATTTTAAATAACTAAACTCAAAAGTTCTTTCAAACCAAAGATAATTCAATCACATACATATCAAATGCATTATACTCAATTCATTCAATAGTCTTCCATTTGAACATCAAGTTCATTTCATCCCATTTCAATTTCTCAATTTCATATTAACTATTTTGACCGATGAGCCCTAGTAAAAAAACTTAGATAAATAGGTATCTATACCACACCAGTTGCTTGTCTGAGCTAAATATATACATGTCAGGTTACCCGTTTGAGCTAAAACTTTATAATGACACGTTAGGTAACTCATCCAAGCTAAACCTGTGTCACATATATTTGAGAATCCGCAACAAATGTTGAACCTCGATAACATCTATAATGAATCTTGTACAAGTGTGCACAACGACCTATTTGTATGCCAATCGTATCCTAACCTTTACCAAGTTCACACGGGCATCTATTACACATATAAACATCACTTTTCAAATTTAGTCAAATTCTCACATTCCATACTAATTCACAGTGAACCATTCCATAATCAAGCACACACACATATATACAAATAAAATATATAAAATCTTAAGTAAATAAATACAATAGGAACTTACTTGGTCAAAACACTAAATAATTTGATTATTCAAAGACTAATCAACAAATTTAGCTTTTCCTCGATTAAAACCACTTGATTTGGCTCTTGATCTAAACAATTATATTATATAATCCATCAATACCAACATTTTCATATTATGCCATGACATGAATGAACCTATATAATCTCATTTTTTGATACCCTAATATTTTCAATTTAGTCCTTAAAATCGAAATATCCATAACTTTTATTTTTAAGCCTCGCTTTAAAAACCGACTTCACATACATTCATCAGGGACCCTCTACTCTCTATTTATATCAAAATTTAAAAAAAAATCACATTTTGTTCACTTTAGTGCCTATGTACAAAACTATCGATTAAACTTTACAATTTAGTCATTTTCACCATCCAAACTTAAAATCTAACAATTTCACACTTAATTATTTAAGAAATTAACAATGAAAACTTTTAAAAACTTTAACATATTTACAATTGGTACATGTGCTAGCTAAATCAAGCTCCCATAACCTCAAAAACATAAAAATTGCAAGAAAATTACTTGGAATTACATTAAAATTGATAGTCAAAAGTTAAAAGCTTTGAAAACCTTTCTCTTTTTGTTTTCTTAGGTTTGGACGGTTGAAGAAGAGAAAAGATGAAAAATTTCAGTAATGTTTGTTATATATACTTTAATTAAATTCCTTAATCACCTAACTAAATTAATTTAATCATACTTTATGAACCTAATCCATCATTAATTAATATAAATGGAATCTTACATCATCAAACACTAATTCATATTACAAAATGATTTAATTACCATTTTAGAATTTTGGTTAATTACAATTTAAGCCCCTAAGTCTTTAGCCAATTAAAAACCTATAACGATTAGACTTTTACAATTTAGTACTTGTACCTTAATTAAGAAGTTAATAGACAAAATTGATGGGCCAAACATCATCATTCTTTTATACTGGCTCCAAAAATATTCATATTTAATATTTACAAACTCATTTTACAAAAATGAGCTTCTAAATCTGCATTTTTTGGTACCACTGAAAATCGAGCTATTACACTGTAATTTTATTGTTATTCGATTCTTACATGGTATCAAAGCTATGGTTTCTTGTTGAGAGAGGAGATTGGTGTTGTTAAAGTTTGGTAAAGATATTTCTTATTTTCCATGGCACCAGAGGTAGTCTTAGGGAACAAGTGTAACAACCCTTATCTGACCCAATCTCCGGGTTCGAGTCACTAGATGCTACGATTGTTGATAAAGCAACTACGAGCAATCATACACTTTTTGACCACTTAAACATGTAATTCAACATTAAATGTATTTACAACATGAAATACAATCATTTTTGGGTCTCACACGAGCTGAAAATAGCTATTTTGCTAACCCGAGTTTGAATCAGGACCAAAGTGAAAAGTTTTTAAAAGTTTCAGGCTGACATCGCGACCTCAAAGCTTCCTTGTTGCAGTGATGTCATCTTAGTGAGTTACATTGTGACGACATGTATACCTATGTCATAACTTCATTAATTATCGAATGACATCGCGACGTTGAAGACCTTTCATTACGACATTGCCATCATTTTGCCAAAATGCAATTTGGTACCTACTTTATGTAATTTCAAACTATTCCCTAAATGTTTTCATTCCATCTTCACAAAAATAAAGTCACTAAACCAAACCAATCAATCAACCATTCTATACCTTACTAACTAATCATTCACAATTAGCCATATATATATCCATTTCATCTATCTCTATCAAAATGCTTTCAGTTCTAAGTCAAGCATAACCATTTTACCAATTGCAAACTATCAATTTAAGAGATTGACATGAATTAATCAAAACATATACTAAATTACATAACATACTTATCATTTATCTTACCATTCCTAAAATATTATTCAACATAACCAATTTGAATGACCTAATTGATAGTTTAACATGCCAAACCATTCATAAATAAAATCATCATTCATACATCATCAAACTTAACCAAAATTTGCACTATTAACTTATATACCAAATAGTACATAATGCCATCCACTTCAAAATGACCATAAGCATACTAAATGTAACCTCCCCAATTCGGCTTAGACTTTATGGTCAAATTGTGAAGATCATATTAGCCACACGTGTAACTAACTATCCTATCATTCTTTGAAAACCTTACTTACTCTCTCTCTTTTAAGAAAAATAGTGGTTTACCATTATTAATTTGGAAAATGTTTCATTAATTAAATTAACCATTTAATTTCGCATGTTTGCGTGGTTTAGAAAACACATTGCTTGTCGTTTCACTTAACAAAACCTTGTTATCTATTATTACAATGGAAAACTCAGTTCATAATAGATTTATCGTTAAGCCAAGTATCATGCATTGGCCAATTTCAAAATATACTTATAAATTCAAATAAATGTCTCAAGTATGCATGCATGGAAACCCCAAAGTAGAATAAAACTCAAACCATAGTCCAAATAACTTTACATCCAAAAACCAAATAAATTTAAGTAAAACTTAAGCATAATAAATTATTAGTCTAAAGTTCATCGTATGTTCGCATGTCAGGTTCGATCCTACTCTCGAGTATTACTTGAGATGTTTGAAAATATGGGGTGAGATACTAGCTCCATGTGAGTCTAAACAGTAAGAACATTCAATTATCCATGTAAACATCAATTGATAAACTGTATTTTATACATATTTTTATCCCATGCCTAGTACATTTATGGATGATTTCTCCTTAGATTTGGTGAATTCGATGCTCCTAATCCTTTAATTTCATGTTTTATACTTAGGTGAGCATAGGAGAGTAAAAAGAGAGAGAAACGAGACAAAAATGGAGAAAATGGACAAATATGGGTGATATCATGATTTCGTGATAGGTTTTAAATATTTATGATTAATCATTCTTGAAACTAACTATTATCGCGATGTAGGCAAGTGTACCTATCGAACAGTAGTATAGTTTTAGCAAGACTAGATTGTCGAACCTAAAAGAACTAAAAGTACTAGTAATGACTGTCTTTTTATTATCTAGCCTAAGAATAATGGGGGTTTTGTTTTAACTAACTAATTATCTAAACCAAGAACTCACGAAGAATAGAATTGGGGAATTGCTTTTGGGAAAATCAATTGAATTAAGACAATACCTAAGGAAAAATCCACCTAGACTGTACTTGTTATTCTGGCTCCGAATCGGATGATTTATTCATTTAACTTGTTCCGTAGAGATCCCTAAGTTATGTTATTATCCTTATTCAAGACTAATAACGTCTAATCCCTAGATTGAATAGTTGAGACCTTTCTATAATTAACACCCTAGGGTTGCAGTAACTCAATCTATGGATCCCCTTATTAGGTTTCACCCTAATCCGGCAAAATCTTGTCACCCTATGTCTAGGCATACAATCAACTCCGCTTAATTATGACAAATGTACTCTTAGACAATATCTTGGGATATCAAAAAAAGAATTAAGAACACATAATTAAGAACATGTTAAATATTTATCATACAATTCAGAATTTGTTTTAGGTTTCATTCCCTTTAGGTATTTAAGAGTTTTAGTTCATAACTAAATAAGAAAACATCTCAGAATAATAAAGAATACAAAACATAAAGAAAACCCAAAACTCCTGAAGGGGAATTGAGGAGAGATCTTCAGTCTTGATGATGAATCCAGCTTTTGAGATGAATCAATCGACTTCCTTGGAGTAATTCCTTACTCCCTATTCTGTGTGTCCTCTTTCTTCCTTCTCTAAGGTGTATTTATAGGCTTTGGAATGCCTAAGAACCCTCAAAAGTGGCCTTTTCCGAATTGGACTAAACTTGGGCTCTATAGGGACACGCCCGTGTGTGATTACTTCAGGCCGTGTTCGAGCTTGTTAGAATGGTACGGGTGTGTGTTCCACCCGTGTGAGTCGTGCTTCGATTCTGCCAGATTGACACGGCTGTCTGGGCTACCCGTGTGAGGAAGTCTAGGCCGTGTTGATTTCGTACTTTGGCCCGTTCTTTCTGTTTTTGGGTTGTTTCTCGTTCCTTTCACTCTCCTATGCTCTCTTAAGTATAAAACATGAAATTAAATCATTAGGAGCATCGAATTCACCAATTCTAATAGGAAATCATCCATAAAATGCGTTAAACATGGGGTAAAAAATTTGTATAAATTACGTTTATCAATAGGAAATCAACACGGCCTGGACTTCCTCACACGGGTAATCCACATGGCCGTGTCCATTTGGGAGAATCGAAGCACGACTCACACGGGTAGACCACACGCCCATGCCTATTTAATAGCCTTAACCACGGTTTGAAGCAATCGCACACGAGTGTGTCCCTGTCGAGCCCAAGTATAGTTCTATTCGGAAAAGGCCACTTTTGAGGCCTGAGGAGGCACTTATAAGAGACACACAGAGTAGGAGGAAAGGAATTACTCAAGGAAAACTGATTGATCGATCTCAAAAGTCGGATTCATTGTCAGGACTAAAGATCTCCTTTCAATTTCCTTCAGGAGTTTTGGGTTTTCTTTAAGTTTTGTTATCTTTATTCTTTTGAGATGTTTTCTTTCATAATTATGAAATAAACCCCCTAAATACCTAAGGGGAATAAAACCTAAGACGGATCTTGTTTTTATTATCTGAATTGTATGATAAATATTTGACTTGTTCTTAATTATGTGTTCTTAATTCTTGTTTTAATATTCCAGGATATTGATTCAAGTTAATGCGCTTATTCAGAGGAGCAAAAGTCCCTGTCTAAGAGTAAATTTGTCGTAATTAAGCGAGTTGATTGCACGCCTAGAGATAGGGTGACAAGATTTTACCGGATTGGGGTGAAACCTAATAAGGGAGTCCATAGATCAAGTTAATGGAACATTAGGGTGTTAATTAGAAAGAGATTTCAATTAATCAACCTAGGGTTAGACGTTATTAGTCTCGAGAGAGATAATAATATAACTTAGGGATTTTTGCGGATCAATTCAAATGAAAAAATCGTCTGATTCAGAGTCAAATAACAAGTGAAGTCTAGGTGGATTTTTCCTTGGGTATTGTCTTAATCAATTGAGTTTTCCCAAAAGTTTTTTCCCAATTTTCTCTATGTGCACCCTTAGTTTAGTTAATTAGTCTAGATAAACAAATCCCTTAATTTTTAGGCTAGATAATAAAAAGAAAGTAATTACTAGTACTCTTGGTTCCTTTGGGTTTGACGATCTGGTCTTGCTAAAGCTATACTACTATTCGATAGGTACACTTGCCTTCATCGTGATAATAGTTAGTTTCAAGAACGATTAATTATAAATTTTTAAAACCTATCGCGAATATCACGTATCAAGTTTTTAGCACCGTTTCCAGGGAACTAAGATATTAGGAACACTCGATTTTTATTACTTTAGCCATTTTACTTTATTTGCAATTTAAAATTTTATTTTATTTTCTAATTTTCTCTTTTATTCGCTTTTAATAGGTTTTTCTAGTTTATGACCAGAAGAAACCCGTCAAGACTATTACTTTTTGATAGTGTGATCGATCGCACAGCTCGTAGAAGCCGAAGAGAAATAAGGCGAAGCTTAAGATACATAGAGGAAGAGCAAGAGGATGATATTCAAACCACAACCGAGGAAATGGCTGAAAATTAGGAAAATCCGCTACCTCATGCGATTGCTGCTGATCCAGTAAATCAGAATCATGCTCCACGCACTATGTATGATTATGCTAAACCGAATTTAACAGGAACTGAGTCAAGTATAGTTAGGCCTGATATTGGTGCAAATAATTTTGAACTAAAACCTAACACGATTCAAATAATACATCAATTCGTTCAGTTTGATGGTTTGCAGGATGAGGATCCAAACAATCACTTGGCAAATTTTCTAGAGTTTTGCGACACATTTAAAGTCAATGGCATTTCTAACGACACCATACAACTTCGATTATTTCCCTTTTCATTAAGGAATAAGGCTAAACAGTGGTTGAACTCGTTACCATGAGGGTTAATCACTACTTGGGAACAAATGACTGAAAAGTTTTTACTAAAATATTTTTTGCCAGCTAAAACGGCTAAATTAAGGAATGATATCTCTTATTTTGTACAGATGGATTTAGAAAAACTATATGATGCATGGGAGAGATACAAGGACCTGTTGAGAAGGTGCCCTTACCATGGTTTACCACTCTGGCTACAGGTTCAAACTTTTCACAATGGCCTGAATCCTTTAACTAGATAGATGGTTGACGCAGCCGCTGGTGGGACTATCAATAATAAGACACCTGAGGATGCTTATGAATTTATAGAAGAGATGTCACTGAATAATTATTAGTGGCAAGTCATGAGGACAAAGCCAACGAAAGCAGCCAGCGTTTTTAACGTCGACTCGGTCACCATGCTCTCTAATTAGGTAGAACTTTTGAATAGAAAAATTGATGGTTTCCTTGATTCTTCACAGGTTCACCCAGTAATGCAATGCAATGCAAGTGAAGGAGGAACGAGCAATTCAGAGTACCCACCTTATGGCCACAACATGGAAAACGAGCAATTAAATTATATGGGTGATAATCCTCGACCTCAAAATAATCCCTATAGCAACACTGACAATGTAGGATGGAGGAACCACCCAAATTTCTCATGGGGAGGCCAAGGGAATCAGAGACCACTACCACCTCCAGACTTCCAGCAACCACCTTACTAACAAGAGAAAAAGCTAAACCTTGAGGAGATGCTAACAAAATTCATCTCGGTGTCAGAAACTCATTTTCAGACTACTAAGATAGCATTTAAGAATCAACAAGTGTCGATCCAAGGGCTCGAAACTCAGATAGGCCAACTCGCTAAATTGATATCTGAACGACCACAAGATAGCCTACAGAGTAACACTGAATCGAACCCAAAAGAGCAACTCAATGTGATTACCATGAAAGATGAGGAAGGGTTAGTTGCACCTGAACTAGAACCGAGGCAAGAAACTGTGGTAAGTAAAGGTAAAGGTGAGGTGCACCACAATGTCCAAAAATGGGTAAGTAAAGAGTACAAACCACATGTACCATACCCCAATGCGACAAGGAAAGACCACTCAGATGAACAATTCGGTAAATTATTTAAACTTTTAAAGAAATTACATATTAACTTACCATTTATTGAGGCTCTTTCGTATATGCTGAACGCAGTCAAATTTTTAAAGGAGCTTTTAGCAAATAAGTGGAAGTTATACGAGGTGTCACATGTGGAGATGAATGTAGTTTGCTCAGCCATTCTGCAGAATAAGCTGGCCAACAAATTGAAAGATCCAAGGAGTTTTACGATCCCTTGTTTAATTGGTAGCTTAGATGTTAATTATGCCTTGGCTGATTTAGGGGCTAGTAGCAATGTCATGCCTTACAAAATGTTTAAACAACTAGATCTTGGGAAACCCAAACAAACTAGGATGAGCATTCAATTAGCAGATAAAACAATCAGATTTCCTAGGGGTATTATTGAAGATGTATTTGTTAAAATTGATATATTTATATTCCCAGTTGATTTCGTTATTCTAGACATAGAAGAGGATAGTAACGTGCCTTTAATTTTAGGGAGGCCCTTTTTAGCAACTGCTAAAATGATAATTGATGTTGGTACAGGTGAACTCACACTTCGTGTGGGTGATGAAACAATCACTCTTCAAGCTTGTAATTCAAGTTACACATCAAATATTGAGGGTGATTGTATAAATCGTACTACTAATACTGATCATGTAGAGAAAATTTCTTTACGGGAAACATGTTCGATGAGCACACATGAGCTATGTTTGAGTACCGAAAAGGGACCTATCTATGAAGAACGAAGGCTACGAGTTGAGGAACTATTTGAATGGTGGAAATATAAACTGAAGACACACAATAAACCAAAATCACGCTATGACGAGCTCAATATCTCACCAAATCAACTCAAGGTTGGAGACAAAGTACTACTAGATGTAGCAGACCCTTGGATTGCCACTTCTGAATCTAATAGAGAAATTCCTCTCATGGTGCTCAATATTTTTCCATATGGTACAGTCAAGGTAATTCATCCTAAATTCGACACTTTTAAGGTAAATAGTACTCGGTTAAAACCTTATTTTGATAAAATTGATAGCAAGGACGAGGAGTGTAAACTCCTCGCACCACCATGACCATGCAGCAGAAAGGTAAGTCGAGCTTAGACTATAAATAAGCGCTTCCCGGGAGGCAACCTAAGCACTAATGGTGTTAACTTCTTTAAGTTTTAGTTTTTAACATTTAATCACTAATTGAGTACTTGGCCACAGGTTTTCTAATCCACACGGGCGTGCCTTAGGCCGTGCTCACACTACGGGCGTAGACACAACCGTACGATACGAACATGTGAAAACAAGGCAAAATTTTTCCCCAACACGAGATGCGATAAGTTGGCACGGCCGTGTGATGTGGCCGTGGGCGAACCTGTCAAAACAACAAGGGCGTGTGACACGCCCGTGTCTTGAAGCCGTGGCTGAAACTAAGAATTTAACACGGGCGTGCGACACGCCAGTGCCCACCACCCGTGCTCAAGACTGATAAACTAACACGGGCGTGCACCTATACACACGGCCTTGGGAGAAGCGAATGAAGTAGAACACGGACATGTGACACGGCTGTGTGCATCAATGGTACGTGATATTCATGACAGGTTTTAAAAATTTATAATTAATCGTTCTTGAAACTAACTATTATCATGATGAAGGCAAGTGTATCTATCGAATAGTAGTATAGCTTTAGCAAGACTGGATTGTCGAACCCAAAGGAACCAAGAGTACTAGTAATTACTTTCTTTTTATTATCTAGCCTAAAAATTAAGGGATTTGTTTATCTAAACTAATTAACTAAACTAAGAGTGCACAGAGAGAAATTGGGGAAAAGCTTTTGGGAAAATTCGATTGATTAAGACAATACCCAAGGAAAAATCCACCTAGACTTCACTTATTATTTGACTCTAAATCAGACGATTTATTCATTTGACTTGATCCGTAGAAATCCCTAAGTTATATTATTATCTCTTTCAAGACCAATAACATCTAACCCAAGGTTGATTAATTGAAATCTCTTTCTAATTAACACCCTAGTGTTGCATTAACTCGATCTATGGATCCCCTTATTAGGTTTCACCCTAATTCGGAAAAATCTTATCACACTATCTCTAGGCGTTCAATCAACTCCGCTTAATTACGACAAATTTACTCTTAGACAGGGTCTTTTCCTCCTCTGAATAACAGCATTAACTTGAATCAATATCCTGGAATATTAAAACAAGAATTAAGAACACATAATTAAGAACAAGTCAAATAATTATCATACAATTCAGATAATAATAACAAGATCTATCTTAGGTTTCATTCCTCTTAGGTATTTAGGAGGTTTAGTTCATAATTATAAAAGGAAACATCTCAGAAGAATATGAATACAAAACATAAAGAAAACCCAAAACCTCTGAATGGAAATTGAAGGGAGATCTTCAGTCTTGACGATGAATCTAGCTTCTAAGATGGACCAATAGGCTTCCCTTGAGTAATTCCTTGCTTCCTACTCCGTGTGTCTTCTAAGTGCCTCCTTAGGTGTTTAAATAGGCTTTAGAATGCCTAAGAGCCCTCATACATGGCCTTTTCCGAATAGGACTATACTTGGGCTCGGTAGGGACACGCCCGTGTGACATGCTCGTGTGCGATTTCCCCAGCCCGTGGTTAAGGCTGTTGAATAGGCATGGGCGTGTAGTCTACCCGTGTAAGTCGTGCTTTGATCCTGCCAAATGGACATAGTCGTGTGACACGCCCGTGTGAGGAAGTCCAGGCCGTGTTGATTTCCCATGTGGGTCCATTTTCTCCATTTTTGGCCCGTTTCTCGCTCTTTTTACTTTCCTATGCTCACTTGAGTATAAAACATGAAATTAAAGAATTAGGAGCATCGAATTCACCAAATCTAAGGAGAAACCATCCATAAATGCGCTAAGCATGGGATAAAAATATGTATAAATTACGATTTATCAAATACCCCCACACTTAAGCGTTTACTTGTCCTCAAGCAAAATCCTCAACTCACAATCAAAATAAATTATTCTCAATTTATAATCCCTATCAAAAATATCTCAAAATAATCCATAAGTAATCATACATTGAAAATTCAACTAAAAGTACATCAAAGTTTCAAACATTCCAAGTTGAGTATTTTATCATGAAAACATAGGTGTCTCCCCTCATCTAAGTAATAACCTTTGATCAAAATATCACAGAGTTTAACATCCTCACTAAAGGTTTACTCAAATCACTCGAGGTGTTTAAGGACATCAAATAAAACACTCATTAGTCAATATGAAAAATTATTACCATAGGCTTGCTTGAAAATAAAATCTCTACCACTATATATTGAGATGATACATCAATCAAAAAGGTCTTTAGAGGGTTGTAACGTGGCTTTGGTTAGGGGGTGTGGTCATAAGCTAAAAGAAAAGGTTAGAATCGAGATTGAATTGAAGAAATCACCTAACTAGAAAAATAACTAATTATTAGTTGAATACAAGTGAGCTTCTTCTCAGAATATGAAATTAACACTCAAGCTCAAAAATAACGAATTACTACTAATATGTATGTAAGTATTATTATTGTTGCTGTTTTTTTTTAAGAACAAGTCAAATAACATAGAACTTAATTGTTGCAATGAAGAATAAAACATAGATAAGAAATTAATTCAAATCAAATCTTGACAAATATAGGATCACATTAGGGGATTTCAACAATAATGGGTTATGGGTTACTATTGAGGGTAAATCAATTGATGGCTTGTTAGGCTCAAAGGGGTTCACTAAGGGTTAATTATGAAGGTAGGCTTTTGTGGAGTGAGTGGGTTAAACCTAAGTGCCTTTATCATCTCGACATATGAAATCAAATGGTGTGGCCTTGACATGCATAACCAAGCAAGTTCTAGAATAACAAATCAATATTGACGTACTCATAATAAAAGTGAGCATGGAAGAAATAAAATATTCTCTAAAGGCTCAAGATCTCACAAAAATTATGGCTTTTTTGATGTTTAAACTTGTGAATTTCAACTCAAGATAATACCTAAACTTTAAGGAAATAACCTAAAAGTTTTTAATTCTTCAATAATCAACTTATCATGCTTGATTCCATAATGTCTTAAAGTTTAAACAGTCAATGCATAAATGCCTATGTTTTAATTCAAGACATATCAAGAAAAATTATAGATTAATTAAAATTCATTCTAATAGTGATATGAGTGATTCATGTGAGAATAAGACAAAATTCAGGGATTTCTGATGATGATATAAAAGACCCCCCACACTTAAGATATACATTACCCTCAATGTACAAAGATAAATATATTGAAAAATATAGATATATAATCATAAGATAGGGAGAGAAGTGAAACTTCCTGAATGATGAATGAACTCCTTGAATTGGAGTTATGGAAAATAATCGGCCAAGGCAATGATGAGAGTGGAGGAGGATACTCTGGTGATGGTCGGGTAGGACTTGGCAGTTGTGGAGAACCTTTTCCAATGGAGTTGCAAGTTCCTAAGTAATTGTGAGCTTTGGAGCTCCTTATAACTGTGATAGAATCAAAAATTTTTTAGGAAATATAAAGAAGCATAATTACTCGTAAAGAAATAGCCGAAAAAAATTATAAAATCTCAAGATAAAATAGTATTAAAAGGAAATAAAAAGTAATTTCAAAATATAAAGATAAAAATAAAATAAAAAATAGGTGTTTATAAAGAAATTGGGGCACACGGCCGTGGGGCACGCCCGTGTGCCCTCATTTCAGCCCGTGCGTTTCGTGGTTTTCAAAATTGGGCTTATTGGTGTACACGACCATGTTGCACAATCGTGTCAATCTTTGTTCGCTTCTCCCATGCTCGTGTATGTAGGCACACGCCCGTGTTCTTTTGATAGGCTCGACCATGGTTTGTGGGCACGGTTGTGTCACACGCCCGTGCTAATTTGGCAGGATCGCCCACTGCCATGTCGCACGGCCGTGGCAACTTATCGGATCCCGTGTTGGGGAAATATTTTTGTTCTGTTTGCACACGACCATATCGCACAGCTATGTTGCCTCTCATGGTATGTGAACGACCTACGGCACACCCGTGTGCTTGGCCGTGTGGTTCTGGAAATCCTGTGTTCAGTAATTCAGTTAGTGAACTAAATGTTAACGACTAAAATTTAAAGAAGTTAACATCGTTAGTGCTTGGGGTGCCTCCCAAGAAGCGCTTGTTTATAGTCTAAGCTCGACTCTACCTTGTAGGTATATTTAGGGAACTTTGTGAAGCCATAGCTCCTTTTTATCATCTTTGAAATTCTCACCGTTATAAATTTTGAGACGATGTCCATTTACCTTAAAAGTGCCTTGTAATGGATGACTTATCTCTACTGTGCCATATGGAAACACAATTTGAACTACGAAAGGACCTGACCATCGTGATTTAAGCTTTCTAGGAAACAATTTGAGCCTCAAGTTATATAACAAGACAAGATCTCCAACTTTAAATTGCCTTCGTTGCTTCAAACGGGCGTCGTGGCGGTGCTTCGTCGCTTCCTTATATAGGCGCAAATTTTCATATGCATTGGCTCGCCACTCATCTAGCTCATTCAACTGCATCAACCTGTTTTCACCTGCAAGTTTGGGGTCAAGGTTTAGAAATTTTATAGCCCAGAATGCCTTGTGTTCTAACTCAAACGGTAGATGAAAACTTTTCCCATAAACGAGTCTGTAAGGTGATGTTCCTATGGGAGTCTTAAAAGTAGTTCTATAAGCCCATAAAGCATCATTTACTTTCATCGCCCAATCCTTCTTGTTTAATTCTACTGTCTTTTCTAGGATACGTTTAAGCTCTCGGTTCGCTACTTCGACTTGGCCACTAGTTTGAGGATGATAAGGGGTAGCTGTTCTGTGATGAACTCCATATTTCTTAAGGGTCTTGTCAAATTGGGCATTACAAAAATGAGTACCCCTATCACTGATAATTCCTCTAGTTGTACCAAATCGAGAGAAAATTTTCTTAAGGAATCGTACCACTACTCTAGCATCATTAGTAGGTAAAGCTTGGGCTTCAACCCATTTGGACATATAATCAACAACTACTAAGATGTATTTATTCCCGAATGAACTAGGGTTTAGACCCATGAAGTTGATACCCCAAATGTAAAATATTTCACATGAGAGCATATATGTTTGAGACATTTCACCACGTTTGGGTATATTGCCTGTCCTTTGACATTTGTCACAAGAAGTAACATACATGTTGGCATCTTTGAATAGAGTGGGCCAATAAAAACCTGATTCGAGGACTTTATGTGCGGTCTTATTTCCACCGTAATGTCCTCCTGTCAGTCCTGAGTGGCAATGTTCCAAGATTTTCAATGCTTTTGTCCTCGTAATACATCACCTAATGATTTGATCTGCACATTTACAGAAAAGAAAAGGGTCTTCTCAGAAGTATTTTTTCACATCAGTGAAGAATTACTTCTTTTGCTGATGTGTCAACCCTTTTGAGATAATGTTAGCGGCTAAAAAAATTGCAATATCTGCAAACCAAGGTACCTCAGAATCAGATATAGCAAAAAATTGTTCTTCAGGGAATGAATCATTTATTTCAATGTCATTTGGCTCTTTGGTACTTGAGTTTTCAAGCCTGGAGAGATGGTCAGCTGCATGATTTTCAGCTCCTTTCTTATCCTTATTCTCCAAGTCAAATTCCTGCAATAATAAGATCTATCGAATGAATCGAGGTTTTGTATCAGTTTTAGTCAAAAGGTGGCGAAGAGCAGAATGGTCAGTATAAACGACAACTTTAGACAATATTAAATATGACCTAAATTTATCGAATGCAAAAACCAAAGCTAGCAGCTCTTTCTCCGTGGTGGTGTAGTTTTTTTGTGCGGCTGTCAAAGTTTTACTAGCATAATAGACAGGTTGAAAATGTTTATCTCTTAGCTGTCTCAAAACTACACCTATGCAAAATCACTCGCATCACAGATTAGTTCAAAAGGTGAATTCCAATCAGGTGCAATTATAATTGGAGCTTTAGTCAGTTTATCCTTTAAAGTATTAAATGCTTCTAAACACTCCTAATCAAAATTAAAAGGCACATCTTTTTCTAGTAATTTAGTCAACGGCTTAGCTATTTTAGAAAAGTCTTTATAAATCTTCTATAAAACCCAGCATGTCCTAAGAAGCTTCTAATAGCCTTAACCGAAATAGGGGGAGGTAGTTTTTCAATGGTTTCAATTTTAGATTTATCAACCTCAATCCCTCTACTAGAAATTTAGGTTTGTTTACTCACATCTTATTAACACTTGGTTTAAATTTTTGAGGCAAAGATGGAAAAAGTTACCGGAACCGAGAAATCATCCATAAATACCTCCATGACCTCCATGACATCTTCCACGAGTTCATAAAAAATGGCCATCATGCAGTGCTGAGCATTACATAATTTAAAAGGCATTCTACAATAAGAAAAGGTACTATATGGACATGTAAATGTCGTCTTTTCTTGATCTTTAAGAGCTATTGGGATTTGGAAATAGCCAGAGAGTCCGTCTAAAAAGCAGTAGTACATGTGTCCTGACAATCTTTCCAACATTTGGTCAATGAATGGAAGGGGGAAGTGGTCTTTTCTCATGGCAACATTTAGCTTCCTATAATCAATGCACACTCTCCAACCTGTGACTATCCTTGTTGGGATTAATTTATTATTCTCATTGGCTACAACAGTCATGCCTCCTTTCTTAGGAACAACATGCACTGGACTCACCCAAGAACTGTCAAAAATAGGATAAATAATTCCAGCATCTAGGAGTTTAATTACTCAGCTTTAACAAGTTCCTTCATGTTGGGGTTCAGTCGTATTTGGGCTTGTACGCATGGTTTATATTCATCTTCCATTAAAATTTTATGGGTGCAAAAAGAAGTGCTGATCCCTTTAATGTTAGAAATTTTCCAAGCTATGGCCCTTTTATGCTCTCTTAATACTTGGAGTAATTCCTCTTTCTTATTGGGTTGCAAGTTGGATGCAATAATTACCGGTAATGTAGAATTATTTCCAAGGAATGCATATTCCAAGTGATTCTTCAATTGTTAAAGTTCCAGTTTGAGAGGTTCTTCAATAGAGGGTTTTTGCTTAAGTTCATCTTTTACCTTAATTCCCTCATATTCTGCTAGTTTTGGGGAGGTTTCATTAGAGTTTAGTTCGGTTCCTATCTCAGAATCATCATCCACCCCCTCTCCTTGGGCGAGTCATAGTTCCATCGTGTCCTTGTGTACGACTTCCTGAAAAGAATCTTGAGTAGCATGATCAATAGAGTCGATAAAATAATATGAGTCATCCTGTTCTCTAGAAAATCTCATGGCATCATAAATTTTAAAAATAATCTCTTCGTCACCTACTCTAAGTACCAATTTACCATCACCCACATCAATTATAGCTCCAGCAGTGGCTAAGAATGGCCGACCTAAGATTAAAGGCACCTCAACATCTTCATCCATGTTAAGCGCAACGAAATCAACAGGGAATATAAATTTATCTACTTTTACAAGTACGTCCTCTATAATTCTCCTAGGATATTTAATTGATCTATCAGCTAATTGAATACTCATCCTAGTGGGTTTAGGTTCCCCAATACCAAGTTGTTTAAACAGTTTATATGGCATCAAATTAATGTTGGCGCCTAAACCAACTAATACTTTATCAACATTCAAACTACCAATTAAGCAGGGATAGTAAAACTTCCTGGATCTTTTAGTTTGGTTGGCAGTTTATTTTAGACTTTGGCTGAGCACTCCTCATTAAGTTCTACTGAAGATAAGTTTTCAAACTTCCTTTTGTTCGTTAGAAGCTCCTTTAAAAATTTTGCATATGTAGGCATCTGCGATATAGCTTCAACAAAAGGTAAGCTAATATGCAGTTGTTTAAAAAGTTCAAGAAATTTACCAAATTGTGCATCCATGCGGTCTTTCTTCAACTTTGCTGGGTATGGGATTGGTGGTTTATATTCTTTTGGCATTAGATTGTCATTGTTTTTGGGTTCGACCTCCTTTCTGTCAGCTTCTTGTGGTGGCTTCTTTTCAGATTCAGCTAACACTTTCTCGCTCCTTAGTGTAACTGCTTTCACGTGCTCTTTTGGGTTGGGTTTAGTGTTACTAGGTAGACTTCCTGGTGGTTTTTTAGATATTATTTTGGCGAGCTGACCTATCTGAGTTTCGAGCCCTTGGATAGATGCTTGTTGATTCTTAAGTGCTGTCTCGGTATTCTAAAAATGAGTTTTTGATGAATTTTGTTAGCATCTTCTCAAGGTTCGGCTTTTTCTCTTGTTGGTAGGGTGGTTGTTGGAAGCCTGGAAGTGGTGGTCTCTGATTCCCTTGGCCTCCCCATGAGAAATTTGGGTGGTTCTTCCAACTTGCATTGTAAGTATTACTATAAGGATTATTTTGTGATCGAGGATTATTACCCATGTAATTTAACTACTCATTCTCCATGTTGTGGCCATAAGGTGGGTATTTTGAATTGCTTGATCCACCTCCACTTGCTTCGCATTGCATTACTAGGTAAACCTGTGAAGAACCAAGAAAACCGTCAATTTTTCTGTTAAAAAGTACTACCTGATTAGAGAGCATGGTGACCGAATCGATGTTAAAAACACCGACTATTTTCATTGGTTTTGCTCTCATGACTTGCCACTAATAATTATTCAATCACATCTATTCTATAAATTCATAAGCACCCTCAGGTGTCTTATTATTGATAGTTCCACCAGCGGCTACATCAATCATCTGTCGAGTCAAAGGATTCAGGCCATTATGAAACGTTTGAACCTATAGCCAGAGTGGTAACCTATGGTGATGCACCTTCTCAACAGATCCTTGTATCTCTCCCATCCATCGTAAAGTGTTTCTAAATCCATCTGCACAAAAAAGGAGATATCATTACGTAATTTGGCTGTTTTAGCCGGTGAAAAATATTTTAATAAAAACTTTTCGGTCATTTGTTCCCAAGTAGTGATTGACCCTCGTGGTAACGAGTTCAACCATTGTTTAGCCTTATTTCTCAACGAAAAGGAAAACAACCGAAGGCGAATGGTATCATCAGAAATGCCATTGATTTTAAAAGTGTCGCAAAACTATAAGAAATTTGCCAAGTGAGCGTTGGGATCCTCGTCTTGTAAACCATCAAACTGAACAAACTGTTGGATCATTTGAATGGTGTTAGGTTTCTGTTCAAAATTATTTATAGCAACAACAGGCCTAACTATGCTCAATTCAATTCCTGTTAAAGAAGGTTTAGCATAATCATACATAGTACGTGGAGCAGGATTTTGATTAGCAGCAATTACAGGAGGTATCGAATTTTCTTGGTTTTTAGACATCTCATCGGTTGTGGTTGAAATTGTAACATCCTGAAATAGGGCCTAGTCGGAATGGTGGTTTAGGGACCACAAATCCAACATTAGAATATTTATTTTGATGATTATTATGAGGCCTAGAATATGAATATGTGTATGTTTTAAAGTTTCATAAAGAAATTCTAAGTATAAGATGTCCAATTGGAAATTAGGGACTAAATTGAATAAATTGTAAAACTTGGATTCTAAGAGCAATTTGTATGAAATTGCTTTAGATTATGAATTAGGTCATAGAGAGTAATTTTCCCAAATTCTAAATTTTTGGACAAAAATGGGCTTGCATGAATGAAATTTTAAAGAAAGGGCATAAGGGCATTTTGGTCATTAGGCTTTTTAATGAAATAAAATGGGAAAAATGAACCAAAATCAGCTCATTTTCTCCTTCATCCAACTGAATTTCAAGGGTCACCATAGCTAGGGTTTCCAAGCTTTCCAAGCTAAATAGTAAGTGCTCCCAAGCCCTATTTTTTCATGTTCTTTGTATTTTTTAAATCCCGGTAACTTGCTCTCTCCATTTCTACCCATATTTCATGCTAGGGTTCATGTTTGAAAATTTACCCATGCATGAGTTGCTTGCATTTTGATGGATTATGGAGGAATATGAAAGATAAATGTGTGTTAAACATCTTTTCCAAGTTGGTTTTCATGAGAAACCCTTATAGGGACTAATTTGCAAAAGATGTTAATGTGTGGTAGAAATGGGGAAGAAAATGAAAAATTTGGGTTGCCATAAGAGAAAAAAATGTTCAATTAGGCTTGGATAAGATAAAAATTGCATGTATTTCATTATACGAGCCTAGCGATTAAATCGTAAAAATGTCAAAGGTTAGGGGCAAAACGGTCATTTGGACCGGGGGTGGATATTAAACTTGAAATGTATAATGCAGGGTATTAATGAGTTAATTTTTCTATTATAGACCCTGAGGAACAAATTCCAGAGGTCGATCATGGTAAACGCAAAGTTTCGGAATAATCGAAACACAATCCCGAAAAAAGTACCAGGTAAGTTTGGATAACTTGAAGTAAACCCTTAATATGCATAATTGTATGCTTTATGAATGCTTGGTGATTGCATTTATTATTGGCATGAAATATCATAGAAATGTATATTGATGATAACATGTGAAAAATATCTCGGTTGAGGTTGACAAAGGGAATTCGATGGATAATCCCTCATTGACATGTGAACTGAGATCCTGCATGTGTTGCAGTAAGGATTTAGCCCGGATGGGTAATCCGAGATCTCAAGTATGAAAAGGAATCTAGCCTGGATAGGTGTTGCTTGAATGATCATGCCTCCCAAAGAATATATGTTCATTACAAATTTAGCCCGGACGAGTAATCTGATTAGGGTCTGAATTTAGCTTGGACTGGTAATTCAGATCTGAGCTCATTAAGGGTGTTGTCACTATAAGAGATTTTACCTGGAATGGTAATCTCAAAATCACCTTACGAGTTCATGATATGGAGGATTTAGCCTGGACTGGTAATCCTGCCATATGATGTGAGGTTCGCGGGAGTGCATATATGGAATGATCATTCCTATGGATTGACGGATAATGGACATTCCATCAAGTTTTCCTAGAAACTCAACGAGATTAACATGGGATATACATACATGAATGATATATTGAATGATAAGCTCATTTAGTTAAAGTACATGATACATGATTATGTGACTAACTCATTGATTGAGTGCATGTGATAGGAAATCATTTCATAGGGGATGATTTCATGAATTAAGTATGGATGTATGCTAATTACTCAATAAGTTTACTTTCCAGTTATTCGAGCTTACTAAGCATGAAAATGCTTATTCCCTCTCTTTTTCCTGTTTTATAGAGGTCGAGGACTCATAAGGATTGGAAGACGATTGGAGAGTCAACACACTATCAACTAGTCAAGCTTTGGTATAAAGATCCTTCTATTTTGTTAATGGCATGTATAGGGCTTTGAGTATTTTGTATAGGGCTTTGAGTATTTTGTCATATGTGTCATTTGAATTGCCAAATGAAGGCATGTAAATATGCATTCATCTTTTTGTATAAGGCCATGGAAAATGGCATATTTAAAAGTAGGCTATGACCTGCCTTTATATGCACGTTTATGCTCCATTATGTTGGGTTGCTACAAATGGCAATGAGTTAAAAAATGAGCCAAGTTTTGAATATACTACAATAACATAAGAACCCATGAATACTAAATGGGAAATAACCGTTTTTTATGAAACCAATGATATGAGGTTTCCATACAACTAACTTCATCAAGATCATTTATAAGTGTATAATCATGTTTTACTTTGAATTTGGTATCTTTTAAGAAAAAGAAGTGGAAATGAGTGAATAATGGCTTGGTAAATAGCCTATTAAAGTCTACATGGTTAGACACACGGGCATGTGTCTAGGCCGTGTGTGACACACGGCTTATCCCCATGGGCGTGTGGTATGGCCGTTTGTCCCCTGCACCTAAAACTTTAAGTCAAATTAGTACATGGGTAGCACACATGGGCGTGTGCCCAGGCTTTGTTAATTTAACAAAATGTTCAAGTTTTGGACACGGGGTGAGACCACAGGCGTGTGCCTTGGCCGTGTCTAAAAGTCAGTGTTGCCCACGGGTTAAAGGCATGGACGTGCCCTAGACCAAACGGGCGTGGGTGATCACACGGCCCCTCACAAATGGGTGTGTGATACTCCTAAATAAGAAATTTTTTTCTAAAGTTATAGGATGTTCCCGATCCTATCCCGAATCATCCCTATGTATATTTAGAGTCTTGAAGGTCTATTTAAGGGACGAAATGCGAATGCTTGTAAGTCTCAGTTCTGAGCTAAACCTGGTGAGTTGATTCAGTATGTTTTAAATAAAAATTTTCGGTAACGCCTTGAACCTTATCCCGGCACCGGATACAGGTGAGGGGTGTTACAGAAATATCGTTCTCTTGCTCTTCCTCTGTGTATCTTAAGCTTTTCCTTATTTCTCTTTTGTTTCTGCGAACTGTGCGATCGATCTCACTATCAAATAGTAATGATCCCGACGGGTTTCTTCTAGTCATACACTATAAAAACCTACCAGGAACGAATAAAATAAAAATTAGAAAAGAAAATAAAAATTTAAATTGCAAATAAAGTAAAATTGCTAAAGTAATAAAAATTGAGTGTTCCTAATATCTTAGTTCCCCGGCGACGGCGCCAAAAACTTGGTACGTGATATTCGCGACAGGTTTGAAAAATTTATAATTAATCATTTTTGAAACTAACTATTATCATGATGAAGGCAAGTGTACCTATCAAACAGTAGTATAGCTTAAGCAAGACCGAATTGTCGAACTCAAAGGAACCAAGAGTACTAGTAATTACTTTTTTTTATATTATTATCTCTCTCAAGACTAATAACGTCTAACCTTAGGTTGATTAATTGAAATCTCTTTCTAATTAACGCCCTAGTGTTGCATTAACTCGATTTATGGATCCCCTTATTAGGTTTCACCCTAATCCGGCAAAATCTTATCACCCTATCTCTAGGCGTGCAATCAACTCCGCTTAATTACGACAAATTTACTCTTAGACAGGGACTTTTGCTCCTCTGAATAACATCATTAACTTGAATCAATATCCTGGAATATTAAAACAAGAATTAAGAACACATAATTAGGAACAAGTCAAATATTTATCATACAATTCAAATAATAATAACAAGATCTGTCTTAGGTTTCATTCCCTTTAAGTATTTAGGAGGTTTAGTTCATAATTATAAAAGGAAACATCTCAGAAGAATAATGAATACAAAACATAAAGAAAACCCAAAACCCTTGAATGGAAATTGAAGGGAGATCTTCAGTCTTGACGATGAATCCGGCTTCTGAGATAGACCAATCGGCTTCCCTTGAGTAATTCCTTGCTTCCTACTCCGCGTGTCTTCTAAGTGCCTCCTCAGGTGTTTAAATAGGCTTTAAAATTCCTAAGAGCCCTCACAAGTGGCCTTTTCCGAATAGGACTATACTTGGGCTCGACAAGGACACGCCCGTGTGACACGCCCGTGTGACACGCCCATGTGCGATTACTCTAGCCTGTGGACAAGGCTGTTGAATAGGCACGGGCGTGTAGTCTATCTGTGTAAGTCATGCTTCGATCCTGCCAAATGGACATGGCCGTATGACACGCCCGTGTGAGGAAGTCCAGGCCGTGTTGATTTCCCATATGGGTACATTTTCTCCGTTTTTGGCTTGTTTCTCGTTCTTTTTAATTTCCTATGCTCACCTGAGTATAAAACATGAAATTAAAGAATTAGGAGCATTGAATTCACCAAATCTAAGGAGAAACCTTCCATAAATATGCTAAGCATGAGATAAAAAATATGTATAAATTATGATTTATAAATTAACACGCCCAAAGAACACTGGCGTGGGACGAATTTCAAACGCACCCAAATTTAAAAATCACGAAACACACGGGCTAAAATTAGATTTTGGGGCACGGTCGTGTGCCCCAAAATCTATATAAACCCCTCACTATTCATCACCCCCTTTCCCAAAATCCCTAACCCTAGCCGCCGTAACTCTTCCCACGCCCTCCTTACCATGCCCGTGTGTCGACCACAGCACCACCCTCGACCACCCAAGCTCTTCCCTCTTGCGTTTGTTTACTCTTTTCTCTCTATTTTCTTCAAATCTTTTACTTATTTCATGATTTTTTATTGTTTTATTTGACTATTTTGGGTAAAGGTTCATGGTTATAATGATAGTAATACTTATGCTCTTTGTTAGAAATTTTCCATTTTAGTCAATACATTATGCTATATTCATCCATTTTTCTTGTTTCCATGGATTTCATGCTTACCCACACCATATTCCATATTATCAAACCCACATGCATTCATTCACTAGATATTCCATTTAGCACTATTCTCATGTTCCTATTATTAATAATGACTTCCATTAGGATTTAGTTACTTCTCGGTACATCTTACCTTCTACCTGTGATGCCCATGAAGTATTCTTCTTTAATTTTAACATACTTGCATACCTCTCCATGCTATTCTTGGGGAGTATTGTTTTAACTTCAAATTTTCATTGTAGGTATACCATGTCAAATCGTGGTAAGAAAACTGCCACCCCCGCCTCGAAGAAGAGGAAAGGAACAGCGTCATCCTCAGGTCCTACTGCTGAAATCAGGCACCCATTCCTCCAATTCCCACCAGGAATATAGGAGAAACATTTTCAAATACTACGGGCCCAACCCCTAGGTGCGGGCTGTTGCATTGAATGGGTCGCACTTGAACAAATCCAATCGGCTGACGCAGTTTGAGCCCTCCTGACGACTGACCCGTAGGGCTATTCTTTGAGATTGTCGAGCCGATGTACCTTGAACTCACACTTGAACTCTATTCGACCTTCCACCTCCAAGTAGTTATGATAGAGTTCGATGATCCCAGAACGATCTTATTCCGTCTCGGCGGTTTAGTCTGCCAGTTGAGCGTACCTGAGTTCGGTGTCGTTCTGGGGCTCTATACGGAGGAGTTCATGGACGACGATGATTTTGACACACTCCATCGCCACATCCACTTGTCTCCCTCCAACTACTGGAGGGCCCTCATTCCTACTTCGACCACCTACGATCCTAGTCGCTCCAAGGCATGAACCCTCGCCCCATCCCTGAGGTACTTACATGCCATTTTGGCCCACACTTTGACAGGGCGGCGAGAGAGCACCAGCATCGTTAACACTCACGACGCTTAATTTTTATAGAGTATGGTGAACGGGCACATCTTCGACCTTGCCTATTTCATTGCCCTCACCATTTGGCATCAGACAGAGTGGCATAGGAGAGGAGTCATCTCCATTGGCCCCTATGTGACTAGACTGGCACGGTATTTTGGGCTCCTCAACACAGCAGCACAATCATCCTCCCTCACCCTCATCGGCAAGATGTCTCCACAAGGCATCTCGAGCATGCTTCATATGAGGATGATCGAGCGACGACGTAGAGTTGACCTTCCCTAGTACTGCCTGGTCCAGTCCTCCGAGGAGGAGAACCCAGAGGACATTTCTGATGATGTCCCTCCATAGCACGAGGACCTACCGTCTCAGCCACCACCCATCCATCGTCCAGTTCATGCGGCCGCTTCATACTCTGACATCTCTGAGCGCCTTACTTGATGTGAGCAGCAGTGTTTTCAGCGCTTTGATCACATTATGCTACTCAGATTTGTCAGCACCTTAACATCTCATCGCCACCACCACCTCGAGAACCATTCGGTGATGACGATGTTTAAGAACTTTTTATTTATTATTTTTATTTTCACTTTTATCTTTATTTATCTTCTTAAAGTACTTTTTATTTTATTTTACTTTAATATTATTTCATTTTTAGGTTTTATAATTTTTATTGAATAATTTATAGTTTCGGCTATTTCATTACAAGTAATTATGCCTCTTTATATTTCCTAAAGAGTTCTTGATTTTATGACAATTATTAAGAGCTCCAAAGTTCACTATCACTTCGGAACTTGAAACTCCACTGCAAAAGGTTCTCCACGACGGCCATGTCCTGCCCAACCACCACGATAACCTCTTCGCTAGATACTGTAGTTGTGGAACCCAACCTCTACCACCACCGGAGTATCCTCCTCCAATCTTATCATTGCCCTTGGCTTATTATTCTCCATAACTTCAATTCAAGGAGTTCATTCATCATTCAGGAAGTTTCACTTCTCTCCCTATCTTATGATCTTATATCCATATCATCATAAATCTAACTTTGTACATTGAGGGCAATGTACATCTTAAGTGTAGGGGGTTATTTATATCATGTTTAGAAAAATCCCTGAATTTTGTCTTATTCTCATGTGATCTTCTCATATCATTACTAGAATTAACTTTGATTAATTTATGATTTTTATTGATATATCTTGAATTAAAACATAGGCATTCATGCATTGATTGTTTAAACTTTGAGACATTAGAGAATCAAGCATGATAAGTTGATTTTTGAGAATTAAAAGTTTTTAAGTTGTTTCCCCCAAGTTTAGGTATTATTTTGAGTTGAAATTCACAGGTTAAACATCAAAAAGCCATAATTTTTATGAGATATTGAACCTTTAAGAGCATCTATTATTTCTTTCATGTTCACTTTTATTGTTGCTTTGAGTGCGTCTGTAACACCCCGTACCCAAGACCGTTTCCGGAGTCGGACACGAAGTGTGAACGAACTTAACTCATTTATTTATACAGTTCATTTTACCATTTCCAGACAAGCTGGCCAACTGCGTCACTGCCACCTTAAAAATCATATCTCGAGTTGCAAAACTCGAAAAACCAGTTCCGTAAATTTTTCCTGAAACTAGACTCATGTGTCCATCTACAAATTTTTTTCTAGAATTTTTGGTCGAGCCAATTAGTACAGTTTATTAATTAAAGTCTCCCCTGTTTCAGGGTTCGACTACTCTGACCTCTGTGTATTACGAACCAGATATCTCTCTGTACAGAGATTCAATGACTATGCCGTTTGTCCCTAATAAAAGTAGACTCAATATGGAATCTGTACATATAAAGTATGACTTCTAATTATCTTTGTAGAATTTATGGTGAATTTCTAAATTTGGGACAGGGGATCCAGAAATCGTTCTGGTCCTATTTTACAAGATTTTAAATATCTCATACAGTATAGCTCATATACTTGTTTTACTTCTTCCATGTAAAAATAGACTCATCGAGCTTAAATTCCATAATTTATCCATTATTTAATTCCATTTCTAATATTTTTAGTGATTTTTCAATTTCACAACACTACTGCTGTCTGCCTCTATTATTAGAGTAAATTTAGCATGCATATCACCAAGTATAATCATGACTAGCCATATCCAAGGCTAATCATTACCAAGCATTTCCTTACTACTCAATAACCATATCATGAGTGTAACACCGGAAATGATTAGCCATGACAAACGGCATAATAATTAAATAGACTTTAACCGTTACTTATAACTAAGTATCATAAGACCCAATTCAACTTAACATTTACGCCATTTTCCCATGGCTAAAAGTATACATACCAAAGTTCAAACAAAACATAATAGCCTATACATGCCGAAATGTTCTCTTAGACCAACTAAGAAGAAGATACCAAAAAGTTGCAAGCTGGCGTGGTGACTTCGACGGTGATCCCGAGCACACAAAAATGGATCAAAGGAACCTAAATAAGTGACAAATAAACACACCAATGAGTATATAACTCAGTAAGTCATAAGCATTACATACCGTATAATTATAAGAGATCATAAGAGAAGCAAACAATGCAAAAAAAAATCAGTTACTCCAACTATACCGAGCTACGCTATCATTTCTTAGAATTTCGATTCAATCTCATGCCAATTCCTACAATCAAATCAAACACCAAAACAACCCAATTGATTTAGACCCGATCCCTCAAAGCATGGAATTTTGATGCACTAGATAAATTTGTACCTACTCAGTACATGCCTCAAGTTCGATACTTTAGTTACTAGTTCTACCACTTCGTTCTTTCACGCTGATTTTATATTATTAATCGAATTTGCACACATAGTGCTCGTCACACTCGCACACATAGTGCCATAGCACACTGCACACTCAGTGCATTGGATTTTCTCTTATACTTCAACACCCAAATCGGCACACATAGTGCTACTTAATTCCGCACACATAGTGCCACATGTTAACTCATTTTGATAAGGAAATTTACTTAATTTAAATAGCACATATGGTCATATTAATAAATAGGAAAATTATTCCAAGAGAACTCCTAACGAAAGGAATCCCTTTTATGATTCACTAATATTATTTATATACAAGCTAATCAACCTCACAGGAGTGCTTAAGGACTTACCTTATATTGGATGAAATGATTCCCAATCGACTACTCGATTATCTTTGCTTTGCCTTTGTTTGATTCTCCCCCTTTGATGTCTTGATCTAGAATAAACACATTTAGTAGTTTAATTTTCTTGCTGGATACTTATGTGTATAATTTAATGGTTTTCACTCCATTTCACAACTATCCTTGTTCAAAATATCAAAACCTTAACCAATATTCGATTAATGCTTCAAGGCCAAATGTATTATCACTATTAAGGTAACCTAGTCTCAAGTATTTTTAATTCTAATATACAACATCATGAATCAACTCAACCTTATAAGCCAATATTACTCCTTCAATCGATTATCGAGAGTTAACAAAAAATATTATCACAAACATATACACCTATATGGCCGAATATTCCAAATTAAATTTAACCTTACTTATGTAATTACCTATAAGTTATTATACATCAAATTTCACACATTTAACCTTTTAATGCCTATTAACCATTCTTTTGATCTTAACCTAAAATGACAACTCCCATACTCAACATTTCAACCGAATTATCCCTATCACCCGAACTAAAATTCGCACCTTAACTTCATACATTTTTTTATGACTTTCATAATTCATTCGGCCCCATCAAAGGACCCCTTTAACATACAAGGAAAATAATCATAGAGAAAGAAATTAACATTCTAATTAGACTCAATGTAACCGAATGTACCAAGTGCTACTAACCTACTTATTCAAAAATCTTCATTCCATACTATCATCCCCTTTTATCCCATACAACATGAAAATGACCTCCAATGTTAACACTTAGATTCACGGCATGATGCCCAAACCACCATAAAAGCTCCAACTTTCTTAACATTACTAAAAGTGCATCCAATTACTAACTTAACCTATCATAAAACTAAATCAACAATTCAAAACTTACCTCTTACTAGCTAAAGAAGAATGCCGAATTTCTTTTGGTAAGTTCCCCTTATTTCTTCATCTCTTCATTCGGCCAAGAAGAACCGATTTCTTCTTTTGTTTTCATCACATTTTCATTCTTTTTTTTTCTTTTATTATTTCCTTTCTTTTACATAAAATAATGACCACTTCATGGAAATTTACCACATATTCTAATATATGCTCCATCATGGCTGGCCACTATGTATAAAAAAGGAGTATTTGACATGCAAAACCATTATTTTCACTACAGCTTTAATAGGTCCTTATAGATTAACCTATCACATTTCAAAAGTGTCACACATAAGTCCTATTAACTAAATTCACATGCAATCGACTAAATCGAAGCTTAAAACTTTCACACATTCATATTCACATATTCTAGACAATAATTATCACATTCAAATACTTCGGTGACTCGGTTTAGCAGTCCCAAAACCACTTCTCGACTAGGGTCAATTTAGGGCTGTCACAGCGTCAATATTGAATTATTATTCTAGAACTTGCTTGATTATACATGTCAAGGCCACACCATTTGATTTGATATGTCGAGATGATAAAGGCACTTAGGTTTAACCTACTCACTCCACAAAAGCCCACCTCCACAATTAACCCTTAGTGAGCCTCCTTGAGCCTAATAACCCATTCATTGATTTACCCTCAACATTAACCCTTAACCTATTATTGTTGAAATCCCCTAAATTAATTTGATCCCTATTTTTGTCAAGATTTGATTTAAATAAATTGCTGAGCTATGTTTTATTTTTGATAGACAACCTATGTTATTTGACATGTTCTTAAAAAAAATACAATACATACATATTTATCAGTAGGAATTCGTTGTTTTTTTAGCTTAAGTGATTAATTCCATATTCTGAGAAGAAGCTCATTTGTATTCAATTGATGATAAGTTATTTTTCTAGTTAGGTAATTTTTCAATTGAATCTCGATTCTAACCTTTTCTTTCAGCTTGTGACCACACCCCCTAACCAAAGCCACGTTACAACCCTCTAAAGACCTTTTGATTGATGTTTCATCTCAATTTGTAGTGGTGGAGATTTAATTTTCATGCAAGCTTATGGTAATAACTTTTCATATTGACTGTTGAGTGCTTTATTTTTTGTCTTTAAAAACCTCGAGTGATTTGAGTGAATCTTTAGTGAGGATGTTAAACTCTGTGATATTTTGATCAAATGTGATTACTTAGATGATAGGGGACACCTATGTTTTTGGGATAAAATGCTCAACTTGGAATGTTTGAAACTTTGCTATTCATTTAGTTGAATTCTCAATGTATGATTACTTATGGATTATTTTGAGATATTATTGATATGGATTATAAGTTGAGAAGAATTTATTTTGATTGTGAGTTGAGGATTTTGCTTGAGGACAAGCAAATGCTTAAGTGTGGGGGCATTTGATAAACTGCAATTTATACATATTTTTATCCCATGCTTAGCACATTTATGGATGATTTCTCCTTAGATTTTGTGAATTCAATGCTCCTAATCCTTTAATTTCATGTTTTATACTTAGGTGAGCGTAGAAGAGTAAAAAAAGGGAGAAACGGGCCAAAAACGGAGAAAATGGACCAACATGGGAAATCAACACGGCCTGGACTTCCTCACACGGGTAATCCACATGGCCGTGTCCATTTGGAAGAATCGAAGCACGACTCACATGGGTAGACCACATGCTGGTGCCTATTTAACAGCCTTGACCACGGTCTGAAGCAATCGTACACGGGCGTGTCCCTGTCGAGCCCAAGTATAGTCTTATTGGGAAAATGCCACTTTTGAGGGCTCTTAGGCATTCTAAAGCCTATTTAAAAACCTAAAGAGGCACTTAGAACAGACACAGAGTAGGAGGCAAGGAATTACTCAAGGAAAGTCGATTGATCCATCTCAAAAGCTAGATTCATCGTCAAAACTGAAGATCTCCCTTCAATTTCCTTCAGGAGTTCTGGGTTTTCTTTATGTTTTATTATCTTTATACTTTTAAGATGTTTTCTTTCATAATTATGAACTAAACCCCCTAAATACCTAAAGGGAATGGAACCTAAGATGACATTGTCATTATTATCTGAATTGTATGATAAATATTTAACTTGTTCTTAATTATGCGTTCTTAATTCTTGTTTTAATATTCTAGGATATTGATTCAAGTTAATGCACTTATTCAGAGGAGCAAAAGTCCCTGTCTAAGAGTAAATTTGTTGTAATTAAGTGGAGTTGATTGCACGCCCAGAGATAGAGTGACAAGATTTTGCCGGATTAGGGTCAAACCTAATCAGGGAGTCCATAGATCGAGTTAATGCAACACTAGGGTGTTAATTAGAAAGAGATTTCAATTAATCAACCTAGGGTTAGACATTATTAGTCTCGAGAGAGATAATAATATAACTTAGGGATTTTTGCGGATTAAGTCAAATGAAAAAATCGTCTGATTCAGAGTCAAATAACAAGTGAAGTCTAGGTGGATTTTTCCTTGGGTATTGTCTTAATCAATCGAGTTTTCCCAAAAGCTTTTCCCCAATTTTCTCTTTATGCACCCTTAGTTTAGTAAATTAGTCTAGATAAACAAATCCCTTAATTTTTAGGCTAGATAATAAAAAGAAAGTAATTACTAGTACTCTTGGTTCCTTTAGGTTCGACAATCCAGTCTTGCTAAAGTTATACTACTGTTCGATAGGTACACTTGCCTTCATCATGATAATAGTTAGTTTCAAGAACGATTAATTATAAATTTTTAAAACCTGTCGCGAATATCACGTATCATCAATCAATAAATTAATGTAACTTATCACATAAAATAAAACATTATCTTTCTGGAGTGTTATGGACATAATGCAATGCATAAATAATCCTACTCAACCATCTGCTACATGCCACGAGTTCCCTAGAACCTGTCTGCCAAAATCCAAACATTACAAGCTATGCTCGATGTGGCTAAACCACCATTATACGCCATGCAATTATACTACCATTTAAAAAGCGATATAATTGTCATTCTCCTTATTATTGCTGGTTCAGTGAGCTGACAACAAAAATGTGATCTTAATATGCCACCATTACTCCACGGATCTCCTCCATTATCCACAACATCCCACCCCATGCACATGTATTATGTCAGACAAAATACCAGCAAGATCATGTTTTAATCATAATGATATTTTAATGGCATGAATGACATGCATTCGTTTTGATTCGTTCCCACATAGTGGTGTTATTTATCAAGTGTTTCATTTCATAGAGAATTTCTAGTCCATGTACAACAAGCTTTCCATGAATACGTTTCATAGCATTTAAATTAAGCATACATTTCATGTATTCAATATTTATTTCTATTTTAATACGTACTATACATACATCCAAAATGCATTATATATCCAAACCATTCATGTTATTTCATACCAATACCAGTCATACAAACAATCAGTCAACCATGCAACTTTTTGAACATGCCATTTAGTTGGGTTTGAGACGTACCTAATTTGGCCACTTTAAAATAACTTACCTAGCCATTTAACTAAGCCCAACCAGAAATCTTAAACATTAATTTAATCACTAAAAATACTATTTAGACATTCAAGTTTAACGGTTAGAACCCACACCTCAATTTCGCACAACTGTAACACTTCATGCGAAACCCGCGATTCCTCCTTTAGACTTAAATTGAACCTAAGTTAAAACACAACATTTATCGAGTTAAAACACTACTAAATCAGCCTTAAAACACCCTCTAAGGATGGAACGCATCGTGAATGTGGTCCAACTCAAGAGTAAATTTAAGTTGATATGCCATTGGACCAACCCTCTTAAGCACTCGATAAGGTCCAATAAATCTAGGGCTCAACTTGCCCTTCTGGTTGAATTTCAAATCTTCTTCCATGGAGAAACCTTAAGAAACACCAATCTCCTACACTGAACTCGATGTCCTTGCGCTTTAAATCAACTACGATTTATGTCTGTCCAAAACCACCTTTAATTTGTCTCGAATTAACCAAAATTATCCTCAACCTCCGAAACTAATTTTGGACCCATTAACTTTTTCTTACCCAACTTAGTCAAACACAAAGGCGAGAGCCTCATAAGGTGCCATTTGGATACTAGTGTAATATCCCATTTTTTAGTGGTTTCGGGACCACAGTTTCGATATGATAGGTCATGTTTATTTTTTAATTAACATTTATAGAGCTATATTAGGGTTGTATTAAAATATGGTTAAGAATTTTTAGTGTTTGGATAGTTAATTAAGTAAAAGGACTAATTAGTAAATGTTGTGAAAGTTAGTTGCTATTAGTAAATTGGGTTTAACAACTTTAGGAATTTAATTGATGGCCTTAAGTGGTAATGAGACCATCACTATCCATGATGGACAGTAATATGTTTAAGTTTGACTTAATTGAATGATATATTAAAGGGTAAAATTGTAAGTTAGAAATTACAACTATAATTAATAAAACAAAAAGATGTCATCATCTTCTAAGGAGCTTAGTGCTAAAAATTGTAGGGAAGAACACCATTTTTGGGTGCTTAAGGTTCGACCAAACAATTTGGTGAATGCATGGTATGAACTTTTAGCTTATTTCTTATAGTTTTTATATTTTTAAGATCATTGCAACTAGATCCTGTTAACCCGAACCTTCATTTTCAAAAATATTATAGATTTTGAAATGTACCATTGATGAGTTATTGATGTTCATGATGTTAAATAATATATTTGAGTTATTATTTGTTGACTATGAATTTGTTTATTAAGTAATTTTGTTAGTTTTTGTGTTAAAGAGTAATTTGATAAAATATTAAATAGACATGGTATTCTTGTGAATTTTGAATAGTTTTGGATTGTGTTAACATGGAAATGAATTTGGAAAGCTTAGGGTATTTGAAAATTTTGATAATTTTTGAATTTTGGATTTAGGGGCTAAATTGTAAGAAATGTAAAAGTTTAGGGAAAATGTATTATTAATGGAAAGTTAAGGGTCATGTGCATTAATTTGGGTATGAATTTTATATGATATTAATATATGATATTTATTTACTATTTTAGATAAAGATTTGAATAAAAAAGTCAATAACCGAGGGAAAGGAAAAATTCTAAAGTAGTCCTTACGTTTTAATTGGAAGTAAATAGTAGGTAAGTTCATAGTTATTTGCTATTTTATATGTTTCACTTGTAATTCATATGGTTATTATCTTGTTAGTTGATCTCTTTTTATGTTCATGTGAATATAATTTAGTTAATTATATAATTATTAGAAATGTAAGTATTAAATATATATATGAAATTGAGAAGTGGTTATTAGTAGTGGTTCGAGGAATTGAAATGAATTGTATGAGACTGTAATGACTTCTATTATGTACACAAAAATGTTGAAGTGCCTTCATTGCACCTCGATGCCCCTACAAACACTTCAGTGTCTCTGTTCGCACAACTGTGACCTTGTAAACACTTCGGTGTCCCTGATTACATATAATACCCCAAATTTTGGTGTTAGAAATTCTGAGCTTTGTGGCTGGGGGTAGTGAACAAGTTGATCTATTGTGTTTATTTTCGCATTCTAGTGTCAGAATAGGCCTGCTGTCTAGTGGTTGGGAGTGTATTATTGTGCCTTTGGGTCCCGGGTTGAAGTCCTCAGGAGTGCTTTGACGAACCATTTTTTTTAAGGATTTAGATAATTATTTCCTTTATTTAGTGCTTTTATTTTATTATTATTAGTTATTTTACTTAATGTTTATATTTTTTTTGTTTATTTTGTTTTTCTTTTTTTCTACACGTTCTTCATCATTTTTTTCTTCGCTACTTTTCTTTTTCTTTTTGGCTTTCTTGCGTCTTTTGAAAAGGAAGAGAAGAGAACGGTTTTGTTTTGGTTTTGAAAAGCTTCGGGTTCGTATTGAGGTTGCCAACGTGTGTCGATTGGTTTCTAGCGTCTTGATTGTGAATCAGGTGTGGGTTTTGAACCTTTTTCTTCTATTTTTGATTTTTTAATTCAATTTTGTGGTAATTGATAATTTCGAGTGTGTGTTCTGAATTGTCTAACTTAGTACTAATTTGTTGTGGAATTCAATAGTTTTTTTTAGGCTTTGGTAATTGAGCAATTGGGGCTTGTGTCATTTCAATTATTTGTAATTTAGTGTGTTGGGGTTGGTTTCTGGGATACATGGACTATGGGTCATTTTAGTGATCAGGAAATGAGACTTTCAGTCAATTTCGGAGTGGTTTCGTGACCACATGGGTGGTTACATAGGTGTGTGTGATTCGTGATATTCGTAACAGGTTTTAAAGATTTATAAATGAATCGTTCTTGAGACTAACTTATTATCACGATTAAGGCAAGTGTACCTATCGAACAATAGTATAGTTCAGCAAGACCGGATTGTCGAACCCAAAGGAACTACGAGTACTAGTATTTACTTCATTTTTATTATCTAGCCTAAAAATTAAGAGGTTTGGTTATCTAAACTAATTATTAACTAAGAATGCACATAAAGTAAACTTGGGAAACTACTTTCAGGAAAATTCGATTGATTGGGACCCTGAATTATATTATTATCCCTCTCGAGACTAATAACGTCTAACCCTAGGTTGAATAATTGAAATCTCTTTCTAATTAACACCCTAGAATTGCATTAACTCGATCTATGGATTCCCTTATTAGGTTTCACCCTACTCTGGCAAAATCTTGTCACCCTATCTCTAGGCGCACAATCAAATCCGCTTAATTATGACAATTTTACTCTTAGACAGGGTCTATTCCTCCTCTGAATAAGATCGTTAACTTGAATCAATATCCTAAAATATTAAAACAAGAATTAAGAACACATAATTAAGAACAAGTCAAATATTTATCATACAATTCAGATAATAATAACAAGATCTGTCTTACGTTTCATTCCCCTTAGGTATTTAGGGAATTTAGTTCATACTTATGAAAGAAAACATCTCAAAAGCATAAAGATAACAAAACATAAGAAAACCCAAAACTCTTGAAGGAACTTGAAGGGAGATCTTCAGTCTTGATGATGAATCCGACTTCTGAGATGGATCAATTGGGTTTCCTTGAGTAATTCCTTGCTTCCTACTCTGCGTCCTCCTCGAATTCACCAATTCTAAGGAGAAACTATCCATAAAATGTGTTAAGCATTGGATAAAAATATGTATAAATTATGGTTTATCAAATACCCCCCACTTAAGCATTTGCTTGTCCTCAAGCAAAATCCTCAACTCACAATCAAAATAAATTCTTCTCAATTTATAATCTCTATCAATAATATCTCAAAATAATCCATAAGTATTCATACATTGAAAATTCAACTAAAAGTTCATCAAAGTTTCAAATATTCCAAGTTGAGCATTTTATCACGAAAACATAGGTGTCTCCCCTTATCTAAGTGATTACATTTGATTAAAATATCGCAGAGTTTAAAATCCTCATAAAAGATTCACTCAAATCAGTCAAGGTTTTTAAGGATATTAATAAAATCACTCATTAGTCCATATGAAAAGTTATTACCATAGGCTTGCTTGAAAATCAAATCTCCACCACTATATATTGAGCTGGTACATCAATCAAAAATGTCTTTTTTAGAGGCTTGTAATGTGGCTTTGGTTGGGGGGTGTGGTCATAAGCTGAAAGAAAAGGTTAGAATCGAGATTGAATTGAAAAATAACTTAGCTAAAAAAATAACTAGTTATCAATTGAATACAAGTGAGCTTCCTTTCAGAATATAGAATTAACATTCAAGCTAAAAAATGACGAATTACAACTAATATGTATTGAAGTACATTTGTTTTTTTTAAAGAACAAGTCACATATTTAGAAGAGCAAAACATAGCTAAGCAATTAGTTCAAATCAAATCTCGACAAAAATAGGGATCAAATTAGGGGATTTCAACAATAATGGGTTATGGGTTAATATTGAGGGTGAATCAATTAATGGCTTGTTAGGCTCAAAAGGGTTCACTAAGGGTTAATTATGAAGGTAGGCTTTTGTGGATTGAATGGGTTAAACCTAAGTGCCTTTATCATCTTGACATATCAAATCAAATGGTGTAGTCTTGACATGCATAATCAAGTAAGTTCTAGAAAAACAATTCAATACTGACGCACCCAAATCAACAATAAAAGTGAGCATGAAAGAAATAATAGATGCTCTAAAGGCTCAAGATCTCACAAAAATTATGGCTTTTTGATGTTCAAACTTGTGAATTTCAACTCAAGATAATACATAAACTTAGGGAAACAACCTAAAAGTTTTTAATTCTTTAAAAATCAACTTATCATGCTTGATTCCCTAATGTCTTAAAGTTTAAACAATCAATGCATAAATGCCTATGTTTTAATTCAAGACATATCAATAGGTATCATAAGTTAATTAAAATTCATTCTAATAGTGATATGAGTGATTCACGTGAGAAGAAGACAGAATTCAGGGATTTCTAATGATGATATAAAAGACCCCCACACTTAAGATGTACATTGCCCTCAATGTACAAAGATAGATATAATGAAAAAGATAGATTTATAATCATAAGATAGGGAGAGAAGTGAAACTTCCTGAATGATGAATGAACTCATTGAATTGGAGTTATGGAGAATAATCGACCAAAGCAATGATGAGGGTGGAGGAGGATACTCCGGCGGTGGTAGAGGTTCATTAGTCCATAAGTCCTGCTCCAAAAGAATATTATATCTGGTGGTAGCTATGATCCTGGTTGAATAAGACATGATAGTCGTGGAGAACCTTTCCCGGTGAAGTTTTTAGTTCCTATGCGATGATGAGCTTTGGAGCTCTTTATAACTGTGATAGAATCAGGAACTTTTTAAGAAATATAAGGAAACATAATTACTCGTAATGAAATAGCCGAAATTAAGAATTGTAAAATACTAATTATAAAACCTTATAAAAATAAGCTTAAAGAAAAATAAAAACTAGTCTTAAAATAGAATAAAAGTAAAAACATAAAATAATAAATAAAAGTTTTTAAACATCTTCATTGCTAGATGGTTCACGAGGTAGGGATGGCGATGAGATGTGGAAGTGCTGAAAAATCTGCTGTAGAGTAGCATTAATGTTATTGAAGCACTAAAAACACTGTTGCTCGAATTGAGTAAGGCGTCAGAGATGTCAGCATATGAAGCTGTCCATGAACTGGACGGAAGGGAGGTGGTGGCTGAGTCGGTGGATCCTCGTGACGTGGAGGGACATCATCAGTAATGTCCTCTGGGCCCTCCTCCTCAGTGGACTGGGCGAGGCGGTACTAAGGCGGTATGTGCTACGTCGTTTCTCGATCATCCTCATACTTAGCATGCTCGAGATGCCCTGTGGGGACATCTGGCCGATGAGAGTGAGGGAGGATGATTGTGCTGCCGTGTTGAGGAGCCCACAGTGCCGAGCCAATCGAGTCACATAGGATAGAGATGACCCCTCTTCTGTGCTGCTCTGTTTGGTGGTGAATGGCGAAGGCAATAAAGTAGGCGAGGTCGATGTCGTGCCCGTTTGCCATACTCCAAAAGAAATAGGCATCGTGGGTGGTGACGACGCTGGTGCTCTCTTGTCTCACTATCAAAGTGTGAGCCAAGATGGCGTGTAGATACCTTAAGGATGGAGGGAGAGCCGATGCCTTAGAGCGGCTAGGATCGTAGGTGGCCGAGACAGGTACGCTCAACTGGCGTACTAGGCCACCGAGGCGGAACTGAACCGTTCTAGGATTGTCGAAGTTGGTCATGAAGGTCTGAAGATAGAACGTCAAACAAAGTTCTAATGTGAACTTGAGATACGTTGGATCGACGATCTCAAAGAAGAGCCCCCATGGGTCAGTCATCAGGAGGGCTCAGGCCGCGTCAGCCAATTGAATCTGTTCGAGTGCGGCCCAGTCAATGCAGCGGTCCACACCTAGGGGTCGGGCCCGTAATATCTGGTATAATTCCTCCTGGGGTCCCTAGGGAAACTGGAGGAACAGTTGCCTAATCTCCGTGGTAGAACCCGAGGATGACGCTACTCCTTTCCTCTTCTTCGAGGTGGGAATAATGATCTTCTTACCACGTGAGGACGACATTGTACCTGCATTAAAAAATCGAAGTTCAACCAATATGCCCCAAGAATAGTATGGAAAATCAAGACTAAATATGAATATTTCATGAGATTTACGTACTAGATGATACAAACTAAAACAACTAAATATATCAAGTTATAGGATTATGGGAATAATGAATGAATGCATGCGGGTAAGCATCAATTTCATGGGAGCAAGGAAAAATGAAAGACTATAGCATAATGTAGTAACTAAAATGACAAAATTTTTACAAAACAAGCATAAGTATTTTAATGTTCTAACTATGAATATTCATTCAAAATAGTTCAATAGAGTAGAGAAATCATGAAATAAGCAACATATTTAAAGAAATAGAGAGAAAAGACTAAACAAACGCAAAAGGAAGGAGCTTGGGGTGTCAGAATCAGTGTTGTAGGTGGCGTACGGGCAAGGGAGTAGGGCGTGTGGAGTTGCAGCGGCTAGCATTAAGGATTTTTAGGGAGGGAGATGATGAATAGTTAGGGGTTTATATAGATTTTAGGGCACACAGCCGTGGGACACGCAGTGTGGCCTAATTTTTGCCCATGTATTTCGCGAATTTTGAATTTGGGCCCGTCTAACATTTGTCCCACGCCCATGTTCTTTGGGCGTGTGGGTGCACAAGGCCATGTCGCACAGCCGTGTCTGGCTTCGTTCGCTTCTCCCACGCCGGTGTATATAGGTCCACACCAGTGCTCGTTTTGACAGTGTCGACCACCGGTGGATGGCACGGGCGTGTTGCACGTCCGTGTTACATTCTTAGTTTCAACCACGGTTTCAAGGCACGAGTGTGTCTCATTGATAAACCATAATTTATACATATTTTTACCCCATGTTTAACTCCTTTTATGGATGATTTTCCATTAGAATTGGTGAATTCGATGCTCTTAATGTTTTAAATTCATGTTTTATACTTAGGAGAGTATAGGAGATCGAAAGGAACGAGAAACGGGCCAAAAACAGAGAAAATGGGCCAAAATACGAAATCAACATGGCCTGAACCTCCTCACATGGGCAGACCACACGATCGTGTCAATTTGGCAGGCTCGAGCAAGGTCTAAAGTAATCGTACACGGGCGTGTCATATGGGCGTGTCCTTTCCGAGCCCAAGTTGAGTCCAATTCGAAAAAGGCCACTTTTGAGGGCTCATAGGCATTCCAAAGTCTATAAATACACCTAGAAGAGAAGAAAAGAGGACACACAGAATAGGGAGTAAAAAATTACTCCAAGAAAGCCGATTGATTCATCTCAGAAGCCGGATTCGTCATCAAGACTGAAGATCTCTCCTCAATTCCCCTTTAGGAGTTTTGGGTTTTCTTTATGTTTTGTATTCTTTATTATTCTGAGATGTTTTCTTATTTAGTTATGAACTAAATCCCCTAAATACCTAAGGGAAATGAAACCTAAGATGAATCTTGTTATTATTTTCTGAATTGTATGATAAATATTTAACTTGTTCTTAATTATGTGTTCTTAATTCTTGTTTTGATATCCCAGGATAGTGATTCAAGATAAGCTCTTATTCAGAGGAGGAATAGACCCTGTCTAAGAATACATTTGTCATAATTAAGCAGAGTTGATTGCGCTCCTAGACATAGGGTGACAAGATTTTACCGGATTAGGGTGAAACCTAATAAGGGGATCCATAGATCGAGTTAATGCAACCCTAGAGTGTTAATTAGATTGACACGAGCGTAGGGATTTACCACACGGGAGTGGGAGAAGCGAACAACACTAGACATAGCTGTGCAACACTACTGTGTGCACCCACATGCCTAAGGAACACGGGTGTGTACTAAATGTCAGACGTGCCCAAATTTAAAATTCGCGAATCACACGGGCTGAAATTAGGGAACACGAGTGTTTGCCCTGGCCGTGTGCCCCAAAATCTATAAATACCCTGCACTATTCACTTTCTTCCCCATTCAAAAACCTTAACCCTAGCCACTGCAACTCCACACGACCTCCCTGCCACGCCCATGCGCCACTTCCCACTCCATTTTTGACGCTCAATCTCTCTCCCTTAGCGTTTGTTTACTCCTTTCACTTCTATTTTACTTATTACTAATGCTTATTATTAGCATAATCTTCATTGCTTTTGAACTATTTTTCATTTTGCTCATTTAGTTTGCATTCTTAGGTTAGTTATTATACATTTCGTGTTAAATCAAGTTATTAAGGAAACCTCATACCTATGACTTTACTATGCTTATTCTCATGATATTTCCATGCCAATGTCTATCATTTAATTTGTATTCTTCGATTATTTATCATACTTCTCATGTTAAAACAAGTTGTTAGGAAAGCCTCACCCTTTTATCCTACACATGCCATTACTACGCCTATTCTCATACAATGATAATGTCACGAAATTATTATATTAGTTATGTTTGGTTGTGGCTGAAATTCTACTTTTTATTTGAAAATTGCATTTCTTTTACTTTGACCACTCATTAAGATGACTTGATAATTCTAAATCGAAGGTACCATGTTGTCTTCACGAGGAAAGAAAACTACCGTACGTACCTCGAAGAAGAGGAAGGGAGCGTCATCTTCCGCGGGTCCAACCATGAAAATTTGTCACCCTCTCCTGCAGTTCCCCTAAGGGCCTCAGGAAGAGCTTTTCCAAATACTTTGGGCCCTACCCTTAATTGCAGGCCGTTGCATCTACTGGGCTACCGTAGAACAAGTTCAGATGGCTGATGCGATTCGGGCCCTCCTAACCATCGATCCTTGGGAGCTGTTCTTTGGGATCATCGAACTAATATACCTAGAGCTCACGATGGAACTATGCTCAACGTTCCATCTTCAGACCGTAATGACAAATTACGATGATCCCGGCACGGTCCAGTTTCGTCTAGGGGGTTACTTCGCCAACTAAGCATCTCGGAGTTCAGTGCTGCACTAGGCATATATACAGAGGAGTTTAAGAAGAAAAATGAACTACATGCTCTCACTTGCCACATACATTTTTCTCCCTCGAAGTGCTGGCACACTTTGGCCCCTGGTGCAGCCTCCTACAATCCTAGCCGCTCTAAGGCATCAATTCTCCCACCATCCCTGAGGTACCTACACACCATTTTCGCTCACACAATTACAGGAAGGCGAGAGAGCACTGGCATCGTCAACACTCACGACGCCTACTTCTTATGGTGTATGTCGCACGGGCACGTCATCGACCTTGCGATTCAGTAGTAGACGGAGCAGTGTAGGAAGTGGGTCATCTCCATTGGCCCCTATGTGACGCGATTGGCTCAACACTTCGGGCTCCTCGACACCTCGGCCCAAGAATCATCCTTGACCCTTATTGGCCAGATGTCTCCACAAGGCATCTCGAGCATGCTTAGCATGAGGATGATCGAGAGGCGCCGAGGAACCTACCCTCCTCAATATCGTCTCACCCAATCTACCGAGGAGGAGGCCTACGAGGACATTCCTGATGATGTCCCTTCGTAGCACGAGGACCCACCGACTCAGCCACCACCACCCTCTCGTCCAGTTTATGCGGCGGCTTCATATACTGACATCTCTGAGTGCCTCACCCGATTCGAGCAGTAGTGTTTTCAACGATTTGACAACATTGATGCTAGTCTATAGCAGATTTGTCAGCACCTCCATATCTCATCGCCAGTCTCACATCGCGAACCATCCAACGATGAAGATGTTTAAAAATATTTATTTATTTTATTTTATTTTTATTAAAACTACTTTTTATTTTTATTAGATTTTAGAATTTTATTTTTAATTGTAACACCCCAAACCCGGCCTTGAAGTTTGGCTCGAATCTGGCATGTCACATTGAAGTGTTTTTCGAAAACCATGTTTCCATTAAAAACCCTTCTTAATAATTAAAAACTTATACCATTTTTAAATCTTGTTAGAAAACCTCAGCTGAATAACATTCTTAACAACTTTGTAAAAATCTTGGCTGTTGCGGAAGCTTAATTTAAAAACAATTGCGGATACGTGATGTTTTGAACAACAGTAGTTGCTTTGGAAAAACGTGTTCTAATACTAGCAATTATAAGAACAATAAATAAAATTCCAAATTTGAAATCCAGAAAATTACAACGGCTTTACTACAACCCACATAAAAACATTTAAAAGTAATAATCAAAACTGTAACATAAACAGTGTGTGTGGCTTCCTCTGAGCCCCTCATAGCTCCGATCTGTCTAAGGCTTGAAATTACCTGAAAGGTTAATAAACAGGGTGAGTTTACAAAAACTCAGTGTGAAATCCTCTACTATATAAAAGGAACAGTCAGTCATATAAAAGAATTAAAAGTTTGGCCCCAGCCCTACTTACAGTTTCAGTATCAATTGGGCCTTAGCCCATTATAACAGGCAGTACCAGATGGGCCTTAGCCCATTACAGAACAAGAAACATTATCAGAACTAGAATCAAAATGAGAATCAGGTGACAGAATTAGAATCAGTATCAGGTAACAGAATCAGAATCAGAATGTGAATGCAATCCCAACCCAATCCAGCCATCACACCACCCGTACCAGCCCATCTCACCATGTGGGGAATAACTCAACCCACCCAGCCCACACACCAATATGCAGCAAAGTTGCTAATAACAGAAAATTGTGGAAGAGCCACCAGAATTAGATAATGTGGCAAAGCCACTTAACAGAATACGTGGCACAAAGCCATCGATAACGGGTCTATAATCGGCACGAAGCCCACAATATCGATACGAAGCCCATAATAACGGCACACAACCTTTGGTAACATGATCGGCACTCAGCCATCGATCGGTCCACAGTCGTCTCGGGCGACCCGTACGGCCTTATCAAACCAGTACGAATATACTGCTCTTAAGCCTTCAGTGGATCAACAGTCTTCAAGCAACCATGCGATCCTAACAGATCAGATCTTCCTCTGTACAAAATCCCAACCTATGCAACATGTCATGTATGCAAAATGTCATGCCCATATTTGAATCAAACAATCACAGTCAAGTCATTCATATCACCTACATATATTCACAATCAAATCCGTCAATCACACAGTACAAGTCAGTCACTTGCCCACAAGGGCAAAACACTCATTTAACACCTTAGGGGCAAAATGGTAATTTTACCCCACAAGGGTATCTCGGTAATTCTACCTTACAGGGGTATTTCAGTATTTCTACCCTACAAGGGTATTTTGTAATTCTACCCTACAAGGGTATTTTAGTAATTCTATCCTATAGTGGTATTTCAATAATTTTGTAAATCGAGGGTAAAACGGTAATTTTGTAAATCGGGGGTACTTTGGTAATTTTACAAGTCGAGGGTATTTTAGTAATTTGGTAAACTAAAGTATTCTAAACAGGGATAACAATATGAATGGGCCTAAAGCCCATTCTCAGCCCAAATGGGCCCACACGCTCGTGTGGTCCTTTTAGCCTAAATCTAGCCACAGATATGAGATTCACCTAGCCTAGTCCAATATTTACTATACAATTAAACAACTTATCCAATTGGGCCCGTAGGCCCATTGGGCCCACATGGCCCCTTTCGGCCCATCGGGCCCAAAGTAGCCATCCTACAGTTAGAGTAGTGAGAAATACACACCTGATAGGAGACTGGAGTTAATCCGCGCTCCGAGCACTCTTAGCCGAAGCCCAACCCAAACGAGCACGCCATAAAGCGAAAGGGATCAGCCAAGAAAGGTACCTTTACTCTCCTTATGGTTCTCTCTATTTAAAGCCAGCTTCGCATCCACTCTTATGTTAGCTTCCCGATGTGGGATCCCTCCATCATCAGAGTTTAAATTCAACACCAACTCTTGCCGCCCCCTGTTAGCAAAATAAATGCTATTTGATTGCCATGAGTTTCGAACCCTGGACCTCCTTGCCAACTCTATGACGCCACCTTCCTGCCTCTTATGTGGCGCTACTTTACCACTAGACCACAAGGCTTTTTGTGGCACAATTTCTCCAACAATATTCTTAAGGCCTACCTACTACACCCAGGCTTTGATTCACCTTAAACCAAAATTTTTGCTATAGTCCAGGTTTGAACCCAGGACTTCTCCAACACTTCTCAACACACTTAACCACTAAAACAAGCCTTCATTAACGAAATTCACATGCACAACAAAATATTATAAGCTGCCTTCAACCGCTCCCATGCTCAAGGCCTAAAATTTCTAGGCCCAAATTCAGGGTGTTAAATTAATTATCAAATTGGGTTATTTCTTTACGAGTAATTATTTCTCCTAATACCCCCTAAAAATTTCCTGATTTTATCACAGTTAAATAATAGCTCTTAAGCTCATCATCACATCAGAACTAAAAACTCCACCGGGAAAGGTTCTCCATGACTGCCATGTCCTGATCGACCACGACCATAGCTACCACTAGATATAATATTCTTTTGGTGCAGGACTTATGGACTAATGAACCTCTACGACCACCGGAGTATCCTCTTCCACTCTCGAACTGATTACTCTCCAAAACTCTAGTTCGAGGAATTCATCATACAGGAAGTTTTGCTTCTCTCCCCATCTTATTTTTATATTCTATAATACCTATCTTTGTACATCTTAAGTGTACGGGGGCATTCATTTCATTATCAGAAAAATCCTTGAATGATCACCTTGTTCTCTTGAAAAGCTCTCATATCATATTTAGGATAAATTTTAATTGATTTATGATTTTGATTGATATAAGCATTGATTGTTTAAACTTTAAGACATTAGAGAATCAGGCATGATAAGTTGATTTTTAAGAATTTAAAATTATAGGTTGTTTCCCCAAGTCTAGGTATTACTTTGAATTGGAATTCACGAGTCTAAACATCAAAAAGCCATAATTTTTGTGAGATTTTTGAGCCTTTTGAGCATCTATTAATCCTTTCATGCTCACTTTTATTATTGCTTTGAGTGCGTCAGTATTGAACTGTTATTCTAGAAGTTGCTTGATTATGCATGTCGAGACAACACCATTTGATTTGATATGTCAAAATGATTAAGGCACTTAGGATTAACCCACTCATGCCATGAAAAGCCTACCTCCACGATTAACCCTTAGTAAACCCCTTTGAGCCCAACAAGCCATTCCTTGTATTAACCTCAATATTAACCCTTAACTCATTATTGTTGAAATCCCCTAAATTAATTTGATCCCTATTTTTATCAAGATTTGAGTTGAAGAAATTGCTTAGCTATGTCTTGTTTGTAATAAGTTAGCCTATGTTATTTAACTTGTTCTTAAAAAAAATAAATAAAAAAAATTATGTATACACATTAGTAATTCCATATTCTGAGAAGAGGCTCTGTTGTACGCAAGTGATATTAACTCTTTTTCTAGTTAGGCAATTTTTCAATTCAATCTCGATTCTAACCCTTTCTTTTAGCTTGTGACCACGCCCCCCTAACCAAGTCTCACTAAAACCCTCTAAAGACCTTTTGATTGATGTATCATCTTAAATTATAGTGGTGGAGATTTGATTTTCATCCAAGCCTATGGTAATGACATTTCACTATTGACTATTGAGTGCTTCATTTATTATCCTTGAACACCTTGAGTGATTTGAGTGAACCTTTAGTGAGGATGTGAAACTCTGTGATATTCTAAATCAAAGGTAATTACTCAGATGAGGGAAGACACCTATGTTGCATAATTAAATACTCAACTTGGAATGTTTGAAACTTTTATGTTCTTTTAGTTGAATTCTCAATGTATGATTACCTATAGATTATTTTGATATATTATCGATAGAAATTATAAGTTGAGAAGAATTTATTTTGATTATGAGTTGACGATTTTGCTTGAGGACTAGCAAATGCTTAAGTGTGGGGGTATTTGATAAACCGTAAGTTATACATATTTTTACCACATGTTTAACACATTTTATGGATGATTTTCCATGATAATTGGTGAATTCGATGCTCATAATGCTTTAATTTCATGATTTTATTCTTAGGAGAGCATAGGAGAGCGAAAGGAACGAGAAATAGTCCAAAAACGGAGAAAATGGGCCAAAGTACAAAATCAACACGGCCTGGACATCCTCACACGGGAGACCACACGACCGTGTCAATTTGGCAGGCTCGAGCACAGCCTGAAGTAATCGCACATAGGCGTGTCACACAAGCGTGTCCCTGCTGAGCCCAAGTTGAGTCCAATTTAGAAAAGGCCACTTTTGAGGGCTCATAGGCATTCCAAAGCCTATAAATACACCCTAGAAGAGGAGAAAAGAGGACACACAGAATACGGAGTAAGGAATTACTCCAAAAAAGGCGATTGATTCATCTCAGAAGCTGGATTCATCATCAAGACTGAAGATCTCTTTTCAATTCCCCTTTAGGAGTTTTGGGTTTTCTTTATGCTTTGTATTCTTTATTATTCTGAGAACCCTTCCGCATCTTGAATGGTAATTGCATTGATTTGCTCAATTGGGTAAGATTCAATATTACTCGCCAAACTATCTTGTGGTCGTTCAGAAATCAGTTTGGTGAGTTGGCCTATCTGAGTTTTGAGCCTTTGGATTGATGCTTGTTGATTCTTAAGGGCTGTCTCGGTATTCTGGAAATGAGTTTCTGACACCGAGATGAATTTTGTTAAATCTCCTCAGGGTTCGGCTTTTTTTCTTACCAGTAAGGTGGTTGTTGAAAACCCGAAAGATGTTGAGGCCTTTGATTTCCTTGACCGCCCCACGAGAAATTGGGATGGTTCCCCCAACCTGCATGTAAGTGTTACTATACGGGTTATTTTAGGGTCTAGAGTTATTGTTATCCATATATTGGACTTGTTCCTCCTCGATACTAGGGTTGAAGGGTTGATATTCTGTGCATGCTCCTCCTCCATTCAAATCGCACCTCATCACTGGATGTACCTGAGTAGAACCACACAAATCGTCAATCTTTTTTTTTAAGAGTTCTACTTGGTTAGATAGCATAGTAACCGTGTCGAGGTTGAAAACACTGGTTGCTTTCATCGACTTTGTCCTTATAACTTGTCACTGATAGTTATTCAGTGACATCTTCTCAACAAATTCGTAAGCCGCCTCAGGTGTCTTATTACTGATAGTTCCACCAGCGGCTGCATCAATCATTTGTCGAGTCGAAGGATTCAGGCCGTTGTGAAACGTTTAAACTTGTAGCCAGAATGGTAACCCATGGTGAGGGCATCTTTGCAAAAGGTCATTGTATCTCTCCCATGCATTCTAGAGTGTTTCTAAATCCATCTGCACAAAATAAGAGATATCATTACATAATTTGGTTATTTTAGCCGGTGGAAAATATTTTAATAAAAACATTTGTTCCCAAGTAGTGATTGACCCTCGTGGTAACGAGTTCAACCATTGTTTAGCCTTATTCCTTAACGAAAAGGGAAACAACCAAAGGCGAATGGCGTTATCAGAAACGCCATTCATTTTAAAAGTGTCGCAAAACTCTAAGAAATTTGCCAAGTGATTGTTTGGATCCTCATCCTGCAAACCATCAAATTGAACAAACTATTGTATCATTTGAATTGTGTTAGGTTTCAGTTCAAAATTATTGGCAGTAATAGCGGGTCTAACTATACTTGACTCAGTTCCTGTTAAATTAGGTTTAGCATAATCATACATAGTGCGTGCAGCAGGATTCTGATTTACTGGATAGCAGCAATCGCAGGAGGTAGCTGATTTTCTTGGTTTTCAGCCATCTCCTCGGTTGTGGTTGAATTATCGTCCTCTTGCTCGTCTTCTATGTATCTTAGGCTTCGCCTTATTTCTCGTATGTTTCTGCTAACTGTGCGGTCGATCTCATCGTAAAAAATTAGTAGTCCTGACAGGTTTCTTCTGGTCATAAACTAGAAAAACCTGTCAGAAAAAAATAAGAGAAAAATTAGAAAAGAAAAGAAAAGAAAAACTTAAATTGCAAATAAAGTAAATGGCTAAAGTAATAAAAATCAAGTTTTCCTAATATCCTAGTTTCCCCGGCAACGGCGCCAAAAATTTGATTCGCGGTATTCGTAACAGGTTTTAAAGATTTATAAATGAATCGTTCTTGAGACTAACTTATTATCACGATTAAGGCAAGTGTATCTATCAAACAGTAGTATAGTTCAGCAAGACCGGATTGTCGAACCAAAAGGAACTACGAGTACTAGTATTTACTTCCATTTTATTATCTAGTCTAAAAATTAAGAGGTTTGGTTATCTAAACTAATTATTAACTATGAATGCACAGAAAGTAAACTTGGGAAAATACTTTCGAGAAAATTCGATTGATTGGGACAATACCTAAGGAAAAATCCACCTAGACTTCACTTGTTATTTGACTCTGAATCAGACGATTTATTCATTTGACTTAATCTGTAGGAAGCCCTAAATTATATTATTATCCCTCTCGAGACTAATAACGTCTAACCCTAGGTTGAATAATTGAAATCTCTTTCTAATTAACACCCTAGAATTGCATTAACTCGATCTATGGATTCCTTTATTAGGTTTCATCCTAATCTGGCAAAATCTTGTCACCCTATCTCTAGGCGCGTAATCAACTCCGCTTAATTATGACAATTTTACTCTTAGACAGGGTCTATTTCTCCTCTGAATAAGAGCGTTAACTTGAATCAATATCCTGGAATATTAAAACAAAAATTAAGAACACATAATTAAGAACAAGTCAAATATTTATCATACAATTCAAATAATAATAACAAGATCTGTCTTAGGTTTCACTCCCCTTAGGTATTTAGGGGGTTTGGTTCATACTTATGAAAGAAAACATCTCAAAAGCATAAAGATAACAAAACATAAGAAAACCCAAAACTCCTGAAGGAACTTGAAGGGAGATCTTTAGTTTTGATGATGAATCCGGCTTCTGAGATGGATCAATCGGCTTTCCTTGAGTAATTCCTTGCTTCCTACTCTGCTTCCTCCTTCTAAGTGCCTCCTCGTGTGTTTAAATAGGCTTTAGAATGCCTAAGAACCCTCAAAATTGGCCTTTTTCAAATTTTACTAAACTTGGGCTCGGTAGGGACATGTCCGTGTGCGATTACTGAAGGCCATTGTTAAGGCTGTTAAATGGGCACGAGCGTGTGATCTACTCGTGTAAGTCGTGCTTCGATTTACCAAAGGGACACGGTTGTGTGACACGCTTGTGCAAGGAAGTCCAGGCCGTGTTGATTACCCACGTGGGTCCATTTTCTCCGTTTTTAGCCCGTTTCTTGCCCTTTTTACTCTCCTATGCTCACCTAAGTATAAAACATGAAATTAAACGATTAGGAGTATCGAATTCACCAATTCTAAGGAGAAACCATCCATAAAATGTGTTAAGCATGGGATAAAAATATGTATAAATTATGGTTTATCAGTGTGCCTGTTCAAACGGCTGTGTCGAATTGGGAATTAGGGTTTTCAGGTAGGATTAGGTGCTACATGGCCGTGTGGCTGATTTTGGGAAATTAGTCGATATTCACTCGACTATGTCCCTTGGGTACACGGGCATGTGCAATTGGGAATTTAGGGTTTTCGATGATTTTTGGTGCCACACGGCCAAAAACACAAGCATATGTACCCACACGGGTGCGTGAGATCTCTACATGGTCGTGTCTCCTCTACTATTAATTTTAGCACTTTTGGACAGTGAGTTACACGGGCTACTCACATGGGCATGTGTAGCCTTCACGCAGACTTGTGTTTTAACACCCCAAACCCGGCCCGGACGTTATGGTTGAATCTGTCGTGTTACATTGAAGTGTTTTAGCGAAAACCTTGTTTTCATTGAAAACCCTTCTTTAAAATGAGAAACCTTAATTAACTTATAAAAACTCTCTTTCAATCGTGAAAGCTTGTTTAAAACATATGATTTATGAAAGCCTGCCATTTTAAAATTTAGTTGCGGAAATGTAGAAAAACAATCTATGATTTAGGAAACCCATGTTCACCTTCTCATAATTACAACGCATAAAAATAACAATCCAAATAATAATAAAAGGGAAGGCCTTATTTCATTCCAGTCTAAAATTACTTAATAAGCTAGAAACTATATGTTTTCTTTTAAGAAAAAACAAGTTCAAGTCGTCTTGCTAGCTGGCCACCTCCGAGTCCCTTCAAACATCGAACCTTCAACTGAGCATCACCTGAGAAAAATACAAGAGGGAGTGAGTTTTCGAAAACTTAGTGTCTACAACCCTCGACGAGTAATAAGCATTCATCAATCACCATAAAATCATACATGCAATGCAATGCAGTGCAACCCACCCCAATAATCCAACCGTTACACATCAACTCCGTCCCTCGATACACATCATATGGGGATATAAATATCGACCTACCCATCCAATACACATCACTAGTAGCCTAGTTACGGAACTACCTTCGTTGCAGTAAGCTGCCAATCACATATTGGGCTTAAAAGCCGCCGGTGGACCCACGGTTGTCAAGCAACCATGCGATCCTCATATACTTCCTCCGTTCCATAATTCCCAACCCATATGCAACCTAAACAAAATATCGTATGTATGCAGAAGATATAAATGTAACATCCATAAATCTTACATTCAATACATAAGGGTATTTTGGTCATTTTTGCCCTTAAGGGCATTTCAGTAATTTCTCTTTATTAGGTTTATTACTTACCTTGGCCCGTTAACAAGTCCTCGTTGGCTAAAGTGAACAGATACTATGCACCAGGTAGGGTTCCAGAGAAGAGGAGGTGAGTCATTAAGACCGCTTTAGTACCAAGCTCTTCCTAGATCTAATCTTAGACATGCATATACCCATTACCACACCTTAACCTTATGACTCATCCACGATCACAATTAATTAATTAAGTTTTATGTTAATAAACAGTTATCAGATACTAGGCCCAAAACCCTTTACAAAGCCCAAACAAGTCTACATACATGCATATGGCCCACTAGGCCAAATCTCATTCATATGGCCCATTAGGCCCAAATCACATTTTTATGGCCCATTAGACCCAAATCACCTTCATATGGCCCATTAAGCCCAAATCACATTCATATTCATGCTTTCATATAATTTCCATCACTTAACATCAAGTTGCCAATTTTGCCTATTATGGGCACAATAGCCCATAGGGCCCACTTAGCCCATTTTGGCCCGGTTGGCCAAAACACGACCCAAGTCCATAGAATCGCAAATGGGGCCTCTAAAAACCTATCAGTTTCCCTTTACGAGTGTTCGTGTACTCGCAAGTCTATTGTAGCCAAAATTTTAGCTTTTCGGCATTTCAACTTTTTGGCACTTCGAGATTTGCCAATCTACTGTGTGTGTGCAGTGTATGTACGCACCTGGTAATAAAGCATGCTGCGATCCCCCTTACCACGAACCTATAATCAATATCACTCAATGATTACTCACATATACTTATCGAATACTTTACCAAAAGCCAAAGTCTCACCTGAACCTTACTTGAAACACCAAGTCTTAATAGCTTTTCCTTGACCACTAATCGCGAGTACTTCCCAGATTTGCATTAACCTTTATCGTTAAAAACATATTGGGTCACTTGTATCCATTATATGTCACCCTTTACTACTAAAGCCTTTTTGGCCAACCTTTACCGAAGTGAAGAACACTTACTAATATCTCACACCTAAGGAGCAAATCGACAGGGATCCAAAAGACTGGGATTCAATACTAGAAGAAGTGAGGGATAGAGTCATCTATACTAGCAAAATTGATTGAGAGAGAAAAGCACTTAAACTAGAATTGACTGAGTGGAAAGGGTAGTGGTGGCACAGAGGATATTCAGCTCTTGAAACTTGTATGGTGAAAAAGGTTATTCGACACAAAGAAAAGTAGAAATCATTTAAAACCAGAGGTGAATCAAAAAGAAAAATTTGAGTAGGGAAGAATGGAGAATCGGCACAAAGAAAAAGAAGGAAGAATAAGGGATTTTCAGATTTTAGGTCTTTGGAGAAAAAAAGGTGCTTTCTGGCAACAAGGTGAGGGAGAATTCGACATTAGCCTGGCAACCTCATGATAAACCGCAATTTATACATATTTCTATCCCATCCTTAACATATTTTATGGATGATTTTTCCTTAAAATTGGTGAATTTGATGCTCCTAGTGCCTTAATTTCATATTTTATACTTAGGTGAGCATAGGAGAGTGAAAAGAATGAGAAATAGGCCAAAAACGGAGAAAATGGGCCAACGTACAAAATCAACACGGCCTGGACCTCTTCACACGGGCAGACCACATGGTCGTGTCAATTTGGCAGAATCGAAACACGACTCACACGGGTGGACCACACGCACATGCCTATTTAACAGGCTTGACCACGGCTTAAAGTAACCAGACACGGGCGTGTCACACAGGTGTGTCCCTGCTGAGCCCAAGTTTAGTCCAATTCGAAAAAGGCCAATTTTGAGAGTTCCTAGGCATTCTAAAGCCTATAAATACACCCTAGAGGAGGAGAAAAAAGAGGGGACAGAGAGAAGGAAGCAGGGAACTGCTCAAGGAAAGCGAATTGATCCATCTCGAAAGTCGGATTCATCATCAAGACTGAAGATCTCCCCTAAATTTCCCTTTAGGAGTTTTGGGTTTTTCTTTATGTTTTGTATTCATTATTCTTCTGAGATGTTTACCTTTTTAGTTATGAACTAAAACCCCTAAATACTTAAGGGGAATGAAACCTAAGATAGATCTTATTATTATTATCTGAATTATATGATAAATATTTGGCTTGTTCTTAATTATGTGTTCTTAATTCTTGTCTTGATATTCTAGGATATTAATTCAAGTTAAGCTCTTATTCAGAGGAGGAATAGACCTTGTCTAAGAGTACATTTGTCATAATTAAGCGGAGTTGATTGCGCGCCTAGAGATAGGATGACAAGATTTTGCCGGATTAGGGTGAAACCTAAAAAGGGGATCCATAGATTGAGTTAATGCAACATAGGGAGTTAATTAGAAAGAGATTTCAATTATTCAACCTTGGGTTAGACGTTGTTAGTCTCGAGAGGGATAATAATATAACATAGGGATTTCTACAGATCAAGTCAAATGAATAAATCGTCTGATTTAAAGTCAAATAACAAGTGAAGTCTAGGTGGATTTTTCCTAAGGTATTGTCTGAATTGAATCGTTTCTCTAAAAGTAATTCCCCAATTCTATTTTCTGTGAATTCTTAGTTTAGTTAATTAGTTAGTTAAAACAAACCTCATTATTCTTAGGCTAGATAATAAAAAGACATTCATTACTAATACTTTTAGTTCCTTTGGGTTCGAGAATCCGGTCTTGTTAAAGCTATACTACTGTTTGATAGGTACACTTGCCTTTATCGTGATAATAGTTAGTTTCAAGAACGATTCATTATAAATATTTAAAACCTGTCACGAATATCACGTATCAAGTTTTTGGCACCGTTGCCATGGAACTAAGATATTAGGAACACTTGATTTTTATTACTTTAGCCATTTACTTTGACTGCAATTTAAATTTTATTCTAATTTTTTATTACTAATTCTTTTTTTTCCCTTTTTCTGGCAGGTTCTTATAGTTTATGACTAGAAGAAACCCATCAGGACCATTACTTTTTGATTGTGAGATCGATCGCACAGTTCACAGTAACCAAAGAGAAATAAGGCGAAGCTTAAGATACACAGAGAACGAGCAAGAGGACAATATTCAAACCACAACCGAGGAGATGGCTGAAAACCAAGAAAATCTGCTACCTCCTGCAATTGCTGTTAATCAAAATCCTGCTCCGCGCACTATGTATGATTATGCTAAACCTAATTTAACAGGAACTAAGTCAAGTATAGTTAGACCTGCTGTTGCAATTTTGAACTGAAACCCAACACAATTCAAATGATACAACAGTTTGTTTAGTTTGATGGTTTGCAGGACGAGGATCCCAACGCTCACTTGGAAAATTTCTTAGAATTTTGAGAGAACTTTAAAATTAATGGCATTTCTGATTACGCTATTCACCTTCGGTTGTTTCCCTTTTCGTTAAGGAATAAGGCTAAACAATGGTTGAACTCGTTATCACGAGGGTCAATCACTACTTGGGAGCAAATGACTGAAAAATTTTTATTAAAATATTTTCCACCGGCTAAAACAGCCAAATTACGTAATGATATCTTTTCTTTTGTGTAGATGGACTTAGAAACACTCTACGATACATGGGAGAGATACAAGGACCTTTTGAAAAGGTGCCCTCACCATGGGTTACCACTTTGGCTACAGGTTCAAACGTTCCATAATGGCCTGAATCCTTCGACTCGGCAGATGATTGATGCAGCCGCTGGAGGAACTATCAATAATAAGACACCTGAGGCAGCTTACGAAGTTATAGAGGAGATGTCACTGAATAACTATCAATGGCAAGTAATGAAAACAAAACCGACGAAAGCAGCCGGTGTTTTCAACCTCGACACAGTTACTATGCTATCTAACCAAGTAGAACTCTTAAATAAAAAGATTGACAGTTTGTGTGGTTCTACTTAGATACATCTAGTGATGAGGTGCGATTCGAATGGAGGAGGAGCATGCACAGAATATCAACCCTTCAACCCTAGCATCGAGGAGGAACAAGTCCAATATATGGGTAACAATAACTCTAGATCCCAAAATAACCCTTATAGTAACACTTATAATGCAGGTTGGAGGAACCATCCTAATTTCTCGTGGGGCGATCAAGGAAATCAAAGGCCACAACATCCTCCGGGTTTTCAACAACCACCCTACCAATAGGAAAAGAAGCCGAACCTTAAGAAGATGCTAACCAAATTCATCTCGATGTCAGAAACTCATTTTCAGAATACTGAGACAGCACTCAAAAATCAACAAGCATCAATCCAGGGGTTCGAAACTCAGATTGGACAGCTCACTAAGTTAATTTCTGGACGACCACAAGGTAGCTTGCCAAGCAACACAGAATCTAACTCAAGGGAGCAACTCAACATGATTACTAGTTAAGATGAGGAAGGGTTAGTCACACCTGAACTAGAACCAAGGCAAGAAACTGAGATAAGCAAAGGTAAAGGTGAGGTAGACCACAATGAGCAAAAACCGGTAAGTACAGAATACAAACCTCATATGCCATACCCCAATGCGACAAGGAAAGACCACTCCGACAAACAAGTTGGTGAATTCCTTAAACTCTTAAAAAAATTACATATTAACTTACCATTTATTGAAGCTCTATCGCAGATGCCAAACACAATGAAATTTTTAAAGGAGCTTTTAGCAAATAAGTGGAAGTTGGATGAGGCTTTGCATGTGAAGCTAAACGCAACTTGTTCAGCTATTCTACAGAATAAACTACCCAACAAATTGAAAGATCCAGGGAGTTTTACAATTCCTTGCTTAATTGTTAGTTTAGATGTTAATAATGCATTAGCTGATTTAGGGGCTAGTATTAACGTCATGCCTTACAAAATGTTTAAACAACTAAGTCTTGGGAAACCCAAACAAAATAGGATGAGCATCCAATTAGTAGATAAAACTATAAGATTTCCTAGGGGTATTATTGAAGATGTGATAGTTAAAATCAATAAATTTATATTTCCCGTTGACTTCGTTGTTCTAGACATAGAAGAGGATAGCAATACTCCTTTGATTTTAGGAAGGCCCTTTTTAGCAACTGCTATAACTATTATTGATGTTGGCACAAGTGAGCTCACACTTCGTGTGGGAGATGAAACAATCACCCTTCAAGCTCGCAATTCCGACAATACATCAAAAATTGAAGGTGATTGTCTAAACCATTCTACTAAAACTGACAATATGGTGCAACCTACTTTGCAGGAAATGAGTTTGAAGGAAGTACATGAGCCATTTTCAAGCAATAGTAGAGGACCTATTCATGAAGAACGAAGGCTACAAATCGAGGAGCTAGATGAATGGCGGAGACATAAACAGAGAACACACGATAAACCAAAACTACGCCAGAACAAGCTCAATACCTTTCCAAATCAACTTAAGGTTGGAGATAAAGTTTTATTAGATGCCGCAGATCCTTACATTGTCACTGCCAAATCGAATGAAGAAATTCCTTCTACGGTACATAGCATTTTCCCATTCGATACAGTCGAGGTAAGTCATTCCAAGTTCGGCACTTTTAAGGTAAACAATACCCGCCTAAAACCTTATTTTGATGAGATTCACAGTAGGAATGAGGAGTATAAACTCCTCGAACCACCATGACTATTCAATGGAAAGGTAAGTCGAGCTTGGACTATAAATAAGCGCTTCTCGAGAGGCAACTCGAGCACTAACTATATTAACTTCTTTAAATTTTAGTTCCTAACTTACTAACGAAGCTCTTGAATACAGGTTTACCACACAGAAACGGCCAAGCACACGGGCGTGCTTAGGACCTCATGGAAATAGGGCAAAGGTTTTCCCCAGCACGGGTTACGACAAGTCGCCACGGTCGTACGACATGGTCGTGGGAAAACATGCCAAAACAACACGGGCGTGTGACACACTCGTGCCTTGAAATCGTGGCCGAACTTGTTAAAAATTAACACGGGCGTGCGACACACCCGTGCCAAGCAACCGTGGGTAAACCTGCCAAAACAAAATAGGCATGGACCTTTATACACGGGCGTGGAAGAAGAGAACAAAGATAGACACGGCCATGCAACACGGTCGTGTGCACCCACACGCCCAAGAAACACGGGCGGGGGCCAAATGTCAGACGCGCCCTAATTCAAAATCCACAAATCACAGGGAAAAATTGGGGAACACGGGCGTGTTCCCTGGTCGTGTATCCCAAAATCTATAAATACCCTTCACTATTCATCATCTTCTTCACCCAAAATTCCTAACCCTAGCCGCTGCAACTCTACACGGCCTCCCTACCACGCCCGTGCGCCGCTTCCAACCTCATTTTTAACGCTCATTCTCCTCTTTCTAACATTTGTTTACTCTTTTCTCTTTTATTTTACTGATTTCTAATGCTATTTATCATAGTAATCTGCACTTTTCATGTTATTTTCATCTTTCTATCACTCAAATTTTGTATCTAAAGTAGTTATCATCTTTTTCATGTTGAAGTTCTTAATCATTACATGATCTATCTGCTCTATTTGACTAGTTTAAAGTGAATATTTATGGTTAGGATAATAGAAATACTCATACCTTTGGGTTGACATTTTCCATCAATAAAATATGCTACATAAAATTATTTTCCATTTTTTATGAAGCTCATACTATTATCATGCTAATGATACACCATAAAATTAATTGTCTTTGATTAACTTTGCTAGTAGTTGTGCCTGAGATTATTAGTTTTAATTTATGACTTTTGTCTTTTTAAATTTGTTTTCGTCTTACCTTAAACATTCATCACGACGAAATAATGGTTTTGCTTGTAGGTATACCATGTCGTCTTCAAGAAGAAAGAAAGCCACCGTCCGTGCTTCGAAGAAAAGGAAGGGATCATCATCTTCCTCGGGTCCTACCGCAAAAATTCATCACCCTTTCCTACAGTTCCCCATTGGGCCCCAAGAAGAACTCTTCCAGATTCTACGGGCCCGACCCTTGGAAGTGGGTCGCTGTATAGACTAGGCCGCGCTAGAACAAGTCCAACTCGCGGATGCAATTTGGGCCCTCCTCACCACCGATCCTTGGGGGCTTTTCTTTGAGATTGTCGAGCTAACATATTTCAAACTCACAATGGAACTCTGCTCAACGTTCCATCTTCAGACCGTGATGGCTTGCTTTGATGACCCAGGATCAATCCAATTTTGCCTCGGCGGTCTAGTCTGCCAGTTGAACGTCCCAGAGTTTGAAACTACACTCGGCCTTTACACTAATAAGTTCATGGAGGAGAATGAACTCCATGCTCTCAATCGCCACATCCATCATTCTCCTTCACGGTGTTGGAACGCCCTCATGCCCGACGTTGCCTCCTATAATCCTAGCTGCTCCAAGGCATCAGCTCTTCCTCCATCTCTGAGGTACTTACACGCCATTTTGGCTCACACGTTAACAGGAAGGTGAGAGAGCACTGGCGTCGTCAACACTCACGACGCCTACATTCTATGGTGTATGTCGCACGGGCACGTCATAGACCTTGCTTATTTCATTGCCCTCACCATTCAACATCAGACGGAGCGGCATAGGAAGGGGGTCAGCTCCATTGGGCCCTATGTGACGCGGTTGGCTCGGCACTTTAGGCTCCTCAACATAGCAGCCCAATCATCCTCCCTCACTCTCATGGGCCAGATGTCCCCACAGGGCATCTCGAGCATGCTAAGTATGAGGATGATCAAGAAACAACTTGGCACCTTCCCTCCTCAGTACCATCTCACCCAAGGAGGGAGACCCTGAGGACATTATTGATGATGTCCCTCCACATCACGAAGACCCACCATCTCAGCTAGCACCTCCTTCTCATCCAGTTCATGCGGCGGCTTCATACGCTAACATCTCTGAGCGCCTTACCCGAATCGAGAAACAGTGTTTTCAGCGTTTCGATAACATTGATGCTACTCTACAACAGATTTGTCAGCACTTCCACATCTCATCACCACCCCCACCTTGTGAACCATCTAGTGATGAAGATGTTTAAAAACTTTTATTTATTATTTTATGTTTTTACTTTTATTTTATTTGAAGACTACTTTTTATTTTTCTTTCACCTTATTTTTATTAGGACTTATAATTATTATTTTACAATTTTTAATTTCGGCTAATTCATATTGAGTACTTAGTCTTCCTTATATATCTCTTAACAGAGTTCCTAAATTTATCACAGTTATAGAGAGCTCCAAAGCTCACTATTACTCAGGAACTTGAAACTCCACTGGGAAAGGTTCTTCACAACTGCCATGTCCTGCTCGACCACGACCATAGCTACCACCAGATATAATATTCTTTTGGCATAGGACTTATAGACTAATGAACCTCTACCACCACCGGAGTATCCTCCTCCATTTTCATGTCGATTACTCTCCAAAACTCCAGTTCGAGGAATTCATTCATCATTCAGGAAGTTTCACTTCTCTCATTATCTTATGATTATAAATCTATCTTTTTCAAAATATCTACCTTTGTACATTGAGGACAGTGTACATCTTAAGTGAGGGGGTCTTTTATATCAGAAAAATCCCTAAATTTTATTTTATTTTTATGCGATATTCTCATATCATTATTAGAATGAATTCCAATTAGTCTATAATGTTTATTGATATATCTTGAATTAAAACATAGGCATTTATGCATTGATTGTTTAAACTTCAAGATATTAGGGAATCAAGCATGATATGTTGATCTTTGAAGAATTAAAAAATTTTAAGTTGTTTCCCCAAGTTTAAGTATTACCTTGAGTTGGAATTCAGAAGTTTAAACATAAAAAAGCCATAATTGTTGTGAGATTTTGAGCCTTTAGAGCATCTATTATTTCTTTCATGCTCACTTTCATTATGAGTGCGTCAGTATTGAATTGTTATTCTAGAACTTGCTTGATTATGCATGTCAAGACCACACCATTTGATTTGATATGTCGAGATGATAAAGGCACTTAGGTTTAACCTACTCACTCCACAAAAGCCCACCTTCACAATTAACCCTTAGTGAGCCCCCTTAAGCCTAACAACCCTTTCATTGATTTACCCTCAACATTAACCCTTAACCCATTATTGTTGAAATCCCCTAAATTAATTTGCTCCCTATTTTTGTCGAGATTTGAGCTGGAATAGTTGCTTAGCTATGTTTTATTCTATTCTGTAATTTGACTTGTTCTTTAAAAAAAACATGTATACATATTAGTAGTAGTGATCTTCTGAGCCAAAAAAGTTAAATTCCATATTCTGAGAAAAAGCTCTATTGTACGCAATTGATGACTAGTCATTTTTCTAGTTAGGTAATTTTTCAATTCAATCTCGATTCTAACCCTTTCTTTCAGCTTGTGACCACACCCTCTAACCAAAGCCACGTTACAACCCTCTAAAGACCTTTTAATTGATGTTTCATCTCAATTTATAGTGGTGGAGATTTGACTTTCATGCAAGCCTATGGTAATGACTTTTCATTATTGACTATTGAGTGCTTTATTTATTGTCCTTAAACACCTCGAGTGATTTGAGTGACTCTTTAGCGAGGATGTGAAACTCTGTCATATTTTGAATCAAAGGTAATTACTTGGATGAGGGGAGACACCAATGTTTTAATGATAAAATGCTCAACTTGGAATGTTTGAAACTTTGATGTTCTTTCAGTTGAATTTTCAATGTCTGATTACCTATGGTTTATTTTGAGATATTATCGATAGAAATTATAAGTTGAGAAGAATTTATTTTGATTAAGAGTTGAGGATTTTGCTTGAGGACAAGCAAATGCTTAAATGTGGGGGTATTTGATAAACCGTAATTTATACATATTTCTATCCCATCCTTAGCACATTTTATGGATGATTTTTCCTTAAAATTGGTGAATTCGATGCTCCTAATGCCTTAATTTCATATTTTATACTTAGGTGAGCATAGGAGAGTGAAAGGAACGAGAAACGGGCCAAAAATGGAGAAAATGGGCCAACGTACAAAATCAAGATGGCCTGGACCTCCTTACACGGGCAGACCACACGGCCATGTCAATTTGGCAGAATCAAAGCACGACTCACACAGGTGGACCACATGCCCGTGCCTATTTAACAAGCTTGACTAAGGTCTGAAGTAATCCCACATGAGCCTGTCGCTGTCGAGCCCAAGTTTAGTCCAATTTAGAAAAGGCCAATTTTGAGGTTTCTTAGGCATTCTAAAGCCTATAAATACACCCTAGAGGAGGAGGAAAAGGGGGGATAGAGAGAACGAAGTAGGGAACTGCTCAAGGAAAGTTGATTGATCCATCTCGAAAGCCGAATTCATCATCAAGACTGAAGATCTCCCCTCAATTTCCCTTCAGGAGTTTTGGGTTTTTCTTTATGTTTTGTATTCATTATTCTTCTGAGATGTTTACCTTTTTAGTTATTAACTAAAACCCCTAAATACCTATGGGGAATGAAACCTAAGACAGATCTTGTTATTATTATCTGAATTGTATGATAAATATTTGGCTTGTTCTTAATTATGTGTTCTTAATTCTGGTCTTGATAATCCAGGATATTGATTCAAGTTAAGCTCTTATTCAAGGGAGGAATAGACCCTGTCTAAGAGTACATTTTTCATAATTAAGCGGAGTTGATTGCGCGACTAGAGATAGGGTGACAAGATTTTTCCGGATTAGGGTGAAACCTAATAAGGGGATCCATAGATCGAGTTAATGCAACCTAGGGAGTTAATTAGAAAGAGATTTCAATTATTCAACCTTGGGTTAGACATTGTTAATCTCGAGAGGGATAAAATATAACATAGGGATTTCTACGGATCAGGTCAAATGAATAAATCGTCCGATTCAGAGTTAAATAACAAGTGAAGTCTAGGTGGATTTTTCCTTAGGTATTGTCTTAATTCAATCGTTTATCCAAAAGTAATTCCCCAATTCTATTTTCTGTGAATTCTTAGTTTAGTTTCTTAGTTAGTTAAAACAAACCCCATTATTCTTAGGCTAGATAATAAAAAGACAGTCATTACTAAAACTTTTAGTTCCTTTGGGTTCGAGAATCCAGTCTTGTTAAAGCTATACTACTGTTCGATAGGTACACTTGCCTTCATCGTGATAATAGTTAGTTTCAAAAATGATTCATTATAAATATTTAAAACCTGTCACGAATATCACGTATCACCTCACATTCAGCACCTATATATAGCCTCTATGGCCGAATTTCCTATGCCCAAATTCCCAATTCGGCTCCACCTCTTTACACTCCTTACCTCCTAATTTTTCTCCCTGATAACTCACAATCCCCTCCTCAAATTTCTCTTCTTATCACTCCCTACAGTGTTCATATCCAACGCCACCACTGTCCATCCCATAAGCAAAAATAAATCCTTCTTTTGAGCAAGGAGGGATTCAAACCCCAGACCTCCTTGTAATTCATGTGACGCCACTCGCCACTCAACCTACTTGCGAACAAGGTTCTTTTAAATATTAAAACATAATTTCCTTCACCCCTAAGCTTGAACTCAAACCTTAACCAAGACCTACTATCACATAATTAACACTTGACTAGGAATGTGAAGCACAATTTTTATCGAAACTGAAAATAAAAGTTCGGGAGTTCGGGATTTTTGGGGCGTTATAACTCTACCCCCTAAAAGAAATTTCATTCTCGAAATTCCCAACTATTAGTACAGCTGTATAGCATAGACTTCCACACCATGCTCCCGCTGCGCACTCTAATTCCAAACTAAATAAATAGCATGTTATGGTTAACGTACATACCAATATTCGCCTCTGGAGCGTCTCCGTCCTCTCGACGATGTGCTGCATAGACCAACGCTGGCTGTCTCACCTCAGTATGACCAACACCTCTGCTCGGTGCTCCACGGCCCAAACCGTTTTCACCCTTGGCCTGACCATAGACTCTAGGTAGCTGCTGACCACCCCTCGGGGGCTGTACATCACCTCTACCCACGCCTGGCACCGAACTGGCGTTCTAGGGAAATTCCTAATCCTATGCTCCATAGATCCACAAGCCAGACAAGCTTCTGTCCTCTTCCAACACTCGCCTACATGACCTTTCCCACAATCAGCACAAGGTGGCACCCCTGGATTCACAGCAGGGGCCCTGCTCTAACTGGCCCATTATCTTTGGCCCTAGCCCTAGGACTCTGTCCAACACCAGGAGTCTCAGCCTCCCTTTTATTCCTACCCTTTTCTTTTTCTCGATTTAAGCGCTCAGTGCACTTTACCTCCTCAGCTATCTTTGCTTTCTCTACCAACTCCGAGAAGACTCGTTCCCTTTGTGGAGCTATCAATACTCTGAGGCTATCCCTAAGACCATCCTCAAACCTAACACAACGCTCATAGTCCGTTGCCACCATAACTCTTTCATACCTACTAGGGCGTAGAAATTCCACCTCATACTCTGCCACAGATTTGTTACCTTGGGTCAAGTTCAGGAACTCCATCCTTCTAGCATCCACATAACTCACTCCCACATACTTCCCTTGGAACGCAGTTTTGAAAAACTCCCAAGTGACCTGCTCAGGTTGGGTGCCCTCTTTTACTGTCAACCACCACTGGTAAGCTTTTTCCCTAAGCAGTGACACTGCCCCTTTCAACTTTTGTTCAGGAGAATAGTCCAAGTCCTCCATTATCCTTTCGGTGGCCTCCAACCAGTATTCCGCCACGTTAGGAGCCACACCAGCCACACCTTTAAAGATCTCAGCCCCATTTGATCGAAGTCACTCTAGAATGGAACCCCGATTTCTCGTGCCATTATTGGGCCCTGCGACCCTTTCCAAAATCCTCAGCATTGCCTGCAACAATGCATCTTCCTCCGCGGCTTGATCATACGGTCCATTCCCAGCCACGGGTGAGGCCGGAGCCTCTTCTACTCCAACATTGAACATATGGCCTGATGCCGACGATTCAGCCCTAACACTTCCGCAGCGTCGGCCACGGCCTCTTGCACCTCTTCTAGCACTCATCGTTGTCTCACGTATTATCTGGATTAGAAATTTTATGAAGTTTTAGTTAGTTTTAATAATTAAATCTATGTTTTATGGAAGTATTAAAAGAAGGTTGTTTTCATCAATCATCTACAGTTCCAAGGTCCTACGGGCTTCAGTTTCAATCTAAAAAAAAACCTTAGCATAATCATCTAAAGTAGCCCACTAACTACCTACAGTATATCAAATTACACAAGCTTAAGAATAAAGGAACTTACTTGGTTTGACGTCGGAGACTCGGTTTGCCGCACAACAAAATTTTTTTTCTTCCAAAACATCGTGAATTTTTTTAAAAACAAAACCAAAATAATAAGGCCCACTTCACAACCCAAGTTTTGCAACTGGGCTTAGATACCACTAAATGTAACACCCCAAACCCGGCCCAGACGTTATGGCCAAATTTGGCGCGTCATATTGAAGTGTTTTAGCGAAAACCTTGTTTTCATTGAAAACCCTTCCTTAAAATGAGAAACCTTAATTAACTTATAAAAATTCTCTTTCAAATGTGAAAGCTTGTTTAAAACATATGATTTATGAAAGCCTGTCATTTTAAAATTTAGTTGTGGAAACGTAGAAAAACAATCTATGATTTAGGAAACCCATGTTCACCTATTGATAATTACAACGCATAAAAATAACAATCTAAATAATAATAAAAGGGAGGGCCTTATTTCATTCTAGGCTGAAATTACTTAATAAGGTAGAAACTATATGCTTTCTTTTAAAAAAAACAAGTCCAAGTCGTCTTGCTAGCTGGCCACCTCTGAGTCCCTCCAAACATCGAACCTTCTACTGAGCATCACCTGAGAAAAATAAAAGGAGTGAGATTTCGAAAACTTAGTGTGTACAACCCTCGACGAGTAATAAGCATTCATCAATCGCCATAAAATCATACATGCAATGCAATACAGTGCAACCCACCTCAATAATCCAACTGTTACACATCATGTGGGGATATAAATATCGATCCACCCATCTGATATACATCAATGGTAGCCCAGTTGCGGAACTACCTTCATTACAGAAAGCTGCCAATCACATATTGGGCTTAAAAGGCGTCGGTGGACCTACAGTTGTCAAGCAACCATGCGATCCTCATATACTTCCTCTGTTCCATAATTCCCAACCCATATGCAACCTAAACATAATATTGTATGTATGCAGTAGATATACATGTAACATTCATAAATCTTACATTCAACACATAGGGGTATTTTCGTTATTTTTGCCCTTAGGGGCATTTCGGTAATTTCTCTTTATTAGGTTTATTACTTACCTTGGCCCGTTAAAAAGTCCTCGTTGGCTAAAGTGAATAGATACTATGCACCAAGTAGGATTCCAGAGAAGAGGAGGTGAGTCATTAAGACCACTTTAGTACCAAGCTCTCCCTAGATCCAATCCTAGACATGCATATACCTATTACTACACCTTAACCTTATGACTTGTCCACGGTCGCAATTAATTAATTAAGTTTTATGTCAATTAAACAGTTATCAGATACTAGGCCCAAAACCCTTTACAAAGCCCAAACAAGTCTACATACATGCATATAGCCCACTAGGCCCAATCTCATTCATATGGCCCATTAGGCCCAAATCACATTCGTATGGCCCATTAGGCCCAAATCACATTCATATGGCCCATTAGGCCCAAATCACATTCATATAGCTCATTAGGCCCAAATCACATTCATATTCATGCTTTCATATAATTTCCATCACTTAACATCAACTTATCAATTTTGCCTATTATGAGCCCAACAGCCCAGCGGGCCCACTTAACCAATTCTAGCTCGATTGGCCAAACCACGGCCCAAGTCCATGGAATTGTCCATGAGGCCTCTGAAAACCTATCAGTTTTCCCTTACGAGTGTTCGTGCACTTGCAAGTCTATTGTAGCCAAAATTTTAGCTTCTAGGCATTTCGGTATTTCGGGATTTGCCGATCCACTGTGTGTGTGCAGTGTATGTACACACTTGGTAATAAAGCGTGCTGCGATCCCCCTTTGATCGCGATTTTCGTGACAGATAAGTTTTAAATATTTATAATTACTCGTTCTTGAAACTAACTATTATCACGATGTAGGCAAGTGTACCTGTCGAACAGTAGTATAGTTTTAGCAAGACTGGAGTCGAACCCAAAGGAACTAAAAGTACTAGTAATGACTGTCTTTTTATTATCTAGCCTAAGAATAAGGTGGTTTTATTTTAACTAACTAATTTACTAATCTAAGAATTCACAGAAAGTAGAATTGGGGGATTACTTTTGGAAACGATTAAATTAAGACAATACCTAAGGAAAAATCCACCTAGACTTCACTTGTTATCCTGACTCCGAATTGGACAATTTATTCATTTAACTTGTTCCGTAGAGATCCCTAAGTTATGTTATTATCCCTATTCAAGACTAATAACTTCTAATCCCTAGATTGAATAATTGAGACTTTTCTCTAATTAACACCCTAGGGTTTCATTAACTCAATCTATGGATCCCCTTATTAGGTTTCACCCTAATCCGGCAAAATCTTGTCACCCTATCTCTAGGCGCGCAATCAACTCCGCTTAATTATGACAAATGTACTCTTAGACAGGGTCTATTCCTCCTCTGAATAAGAGCTTATCTTGAATCAGTATCCTGGGATATCAAAACAAGAAGTAAGAACACATAATTAAGAACAAGTTAAATATTTATCATACAATTCAGAAATTAATAACAAGATTCGTCTTAGGTTTCATCCCCCTTAGGTATTTAGGGGATTTAGTTCATAACTAAAAAGGAAAACATCTCAAAAGAATAATGAGTACAAAACATAAAGAAAACCCAAAACTCCTAAAGGGAAATTGAAGGGAGATCTTCAGTCTTGATGATGAATCCGGCTTCTGAGATGGATCAATCGGCTTCCTTCGAGTAATTCCTTCCTTCTTCCCTATGTGCCCCCTTACTTTCCTCCTCTAGGGTGTATTTATAAGCTTTAGAATGCCTAGAAGCCCTCAAAAATGGCCTTTTCTGAATTGAACTCAACTTGGGCTCGGCGGGGACACGCCCGTGTGAGTCGTGCTTCGAATATGATAAATTGACAAGGCCGTGTGGTCTGCCCGTGTGAAGAGGTCCAGGCCATGTTGAATTTGTACTTTGGCCCATTTTTCTCTGTTTTTGGCCCGTTTCTCGTTCATTTCGCTCTCCTATGCTCTCCTAAGTATAAAACATGAAATTAAAGCATTAAGAGCATCGAATTCACCAATTCTAATGGAAAATCATCCATAAAATCCGTTAAGCATGGGGTAGAATATGTATAAATTCTGGTTTATCAAATACCCCCACACTTAAGCATTTGCTTGTCCTCAAGCAAAATTCTCAACTCATAATCAAAATAAATTCTTCTCAACTTATAATTCTATCGATAATATCTCAAAATAATCCATAGGTAATCATACATTGAGAATTCAACTAAAAGAACATCAAAGTTTCAATCATTCCATGTTGAGCATTTTATTCTAAAAACATAGGTGTCTCCCCTCGTCAAAGTAATTACCTTGTATTCAAAATGTCACAGAGTTTTACATCCTCACTAAAGATTCACTCAAATCATTCGAGGTGTTTAAGGACAATAAATGAAGCACTCAATAGTCAATAATGAAAAGTCATTACCATAGGCTTGCACGAAAATCAAATCTCCACCACTATAATTTGAGATGATGCATCAATCAAAAGGTCTTTAAAGGGTTGTAATGAGGCTTGGTTAGGGGGTGTGGTCACAAGCTAAAAGAAAAGGTTAGAATCGAGATTGACTTTAAAAATTGCCTAACTAGAAAAATAGCTAGTCATCAATTGCGTACAATAGAGCTTTTCTTAGAATATGGAATTTAACTTCTTTAGCTCAGAAGATTACTACTATTAAGATGTATACACTTTTTTTAAAGAGCAAGTTAAATACAAAGTAGAATAAAACTTAGCTAAGAAACTATTTCAATTCCAATCTCGACAAGAAATGGGGATCAAATTAATTTAGGGGATTTCAACAATAATGGGTTAAGGGTTAATATTAAGGGTAATACAAGAAATGGCTAGTTAGCTCAACGGGATTCACTAAGGGTTAATCGTGGAGGTAGGCTTTTCATGGCATGAGTGGGTTAATCCTAAGTGCCTTTCTCATTTTGACATATCAAATCAAATAGTATGGTCTCGACATGCGTAATCAATCAAGTTCTAGAATAACAATTCAATAATGACGCACTCAAAGCAATAATAAAAATGAGCATGAAAGAATTAATAGATGCTCAAAAGGCTCAAAAATCTCACAAAAATTATGGCTTTTTGAAGTTTAAAACTTGTGAATTCCAACTCAAAGTAATGCCTAAACTTTGGGGAAACAACCTAAAATTTTAAATTCTTAAAAATCAACTTATCATGCTTGATTCTCTAATGTCTTAAGGTTTAAACAATCAATACATAAATGCCTATGTTTTAATTCAAGATATATCAATCAATATCATAAATCAATCAAAATTTATCCTAAATATGATATGAGAGCTTTTCAAGAGAACAAGGCAGTCATTTAGGGATTTTTTTGATAGTGAAATAAATACCCCCCACACTTAAGATGTACATTGCCCTCAATGTACAAAGATATATATAAAAATATAAAAATAAGATAGGGAGAGAAGTAGAACTTCCTGAGTTGAAACTGAATGAAATTCCTGGATCACCGAGAGCGAGTTGTTTGAAATATGACTAGAGGAAAAACATGATTCTAAAGGACAAAAGGAGAATTGGGGGAATAATTTGATAGTAATCCTAAAGATAAGTCGTTTTAAAAACAATAGAATCTTCAAAAATTTATAAAAGAAGAATAAATTTTATTTCAAATGGCACGGCCAGTTCACACGCCCGTGTTATTTTGACAGTGTCATCCACGGGTGCTAGACACGGCGTGTCTCACGCTTGTGTGTATTTGACAGATTTGACCATGGCTAGGTCGCACACCCGTGGCCACTTATCGCATCCCGTTTTGGGAAAGATAACTTTTACCCTATTTTTGTACGGCCGTATTGTACGGCCGTGGTAACGCCCGTGGTCGTTACACAGCTTGAAGTACGATCGTGTGATCAGCCATGTGGAGTTGGGAACCTGTGCTCAAAGACTCTGTTAGTGGCCTAGATGCTTAAAAATTGAAGTTTAAATAATTTAGAACCGTTAGTACTCGGGTTGCCTCTCGAAAAGTGCTTATTTATAGTCTAAGCTAGACTTACCTCTCCATTGAATGGTCATGGGGGTTCGAAGAGTTTATACTCCTCATTCCTGCTATCATTCTCATCAAAATAAGGTTTTAGACGGGTGTTGTTTACCTTAAAAGTGTCGAACTTTAGATGACTTACCTCGATTGTACCGAATGGGAAAATGCTAAGTACCGTAAGAGGAATTTCTTCATTCGGTGTGGTAGTGACAATGTGAGGATCTACGGCATTTAATAAGACTTTATCTCCAACCTTAAGTTGATATGGGAAGGTGTTGAGTTCGTTCTGGCGTAGTTCTGGTTTATCGTGTGTTCTTGGTTTATGAGTCCGCCATTCATCTAGCTCCTCGATTTGTAGCCTTCGATCTCCATGAACAAGTCCTCTGCTACTGCTTGAGAATGACTCATGTGCTTCCTTCAGACTCATTTCCTGCAAAGTAGGTTGTACCATATTTTCAGTTTTAGTAGAATGGGTTAAACGATCACCTTCAATTTTCGATGTGTTTCCAAAATTGCAAGCTTGAAGGGTGATTGTTTCGTCTCCCACACGGAGTGTGAGTTCACCTATGCTAATATCAATAATCGTTTTAATGGTTTCTAAAAAGGGCCTTCCTAAAATCAAAGGAGTGTTGCTATCATCCTTTATGTCTAAAACAATGAAGTTAACGAAAAATATAAATTTATCGATTTTAACTAGCACATCTTTAATAATACCCCTAGGAAATCTTATAGTTTTCTCTGCTAATTGAATGCTTATCCTAGTCTGTTGGGGTTTCCCGAGACCTAATTGTTTGAACATTTTGTAGGGCATGACGTTAATACTAGCCCCAAATCAGCTAATGCATTATTAACATCTAAACTACCAATTAAGCAAGGAATCGTAAAAATCCTTGGATCTTTTAGTTTGTTGGGTAGTTTATTTTGGAGAATAGCTGAGCAAACTGCGTTTAGCTTCACATGCGATGCCTCATCCAACTTCTGCTTATTTGCTAAAAGCTCCTTTAAAAATTTCATTGCGTTTGGCATCTGCGATAGAGCTTCAGTAAACGGTAAGTTAATATGTAATTCTTTTAAGAGTTTAAGGAATTTATCAAATTTTTCATCTGAGCGGTCTTTCCTTGTAGTGTTGGGGTATGGCACACGAGGTTTATATTCGACGTTCACTGATTTGTTTTTATTATGACCTACCTCACTTTGACCTCTGCTTACCACAGTTTCTTGCCTCGGTTCTGGCTCAGGCTCAACGAATCCTTCTTCATCTTGAACATTAATCGCGTTGAGCTGTTCCCTTGGGTTGGGTTCAGTATTACTTGGCAAGCTACCTAGTGGTCGTTCGAAGATTAGTTTAAAAAGTTGGCCTATCTGAGTTTCGAGCCCTTGGATTGACGCTTGTTGATTTTTAAATGCTGTTTCGGTGTTCTGAAAATGGGTTTCTGACACCATGATAAACTTTGTGAGCATCTCTTCAAGGTTCAGCTTCTTTTCCTGTTGATAGGGTGGCTGTTGAAAACCTGAAGGATGTTGTGGTCTTTGATTTCTTATATAGCCCCACGAGAAATTTGGCTGGTTCCTCCAACCTGCATTGTAAGTTTTACTATATGGATTGTTTTGAGATCAAGGATTATTACCCATGTAATTTAATTGCTCGTTATCCATGTTGTGGCTATAAGGTTGGTATTCCAAATGGCTTGTTCCACCTCCACTTGCTTTGTACTGCATTACTGGGTGAACCTTTGAAGAACTAAGAAAACCATCAATCTTTTTATTTAGAAGTTCTACCTGGTTTGATAGCATAGTAACTGAATCGACGTTATAAACACCTGTTGTTTTAGTTGGCTTAGTCCTCAGGACATGCCACTAATAGTTATTCAGTGACATCTTCTCTCTAAACTCATAAGCATCTTCAAGTGTTTTATTATTGATGGTTCTGCCAGCAGCTACGTCAACCATTTGTCGATTCGAAAGATTCAGGCCATTATGGAATGTTTGAACCTTAAGCCAAAGCAGTAACCCATGGTGAGGGCACCTTCTCAAAAGGTCCTTGTATCTCTCCCATGTATCGTAGAGTGTTTCTAAGTCTATCTATACAAACGAAGAGATATCATTACGTAATTTGGCCATTTTAGCCAGCGAAAAATATTTTAATAGAAAGTTTTTGGTCATTTGCTCCCAAGTAGTAATTGACCCTCGTGGTAACGAGTTCAACCACTGTTTAGCTTTTTTCCTCAGTGGACAAGGGAATAACCGAAGATGAATGGCATCATCAGAAACACCATTAATTTTAAATGTATCTCATAGTTCCAAAAAGTTTGCTAAGTGAGCGTTGGGATCCTCATCCGGCAAACCATCAAACTGAACAAATTTATGTATCATTTGAATAGTGTTAGGTTTAAGTTCAACAGTATCCGCAGCTACAATAGGTCTAACTATGCTCGATTCAGTTCCTGTTAAAGAAGGTTTAGCATAATCATATATAGTGTGTGGAGTAGGATTTTGATTAGCCGCAATTATAGGAGGTAGCTGATTATCTTTGTTTTCAGCCATCTCTTCAGTTGGGGGATGAGTATCGTCCTCTTGCTCGTTCTCTGTGTATCTTAAGCTTTGCCTTATTTCTCGTTGGTTTCTGTGAACTGTGCGATCAATTTCTTCGTCAAAGGGTAGTGGTCCTGACGGGTTTCTTCTAGTCATAAACTATAAAAACCTGCCAAGAGAAAGAAAAACTAAATTAATAAATAATAAAAAATTAAATTAAATTAAATTGTAAGAAAAATAAATGGCTAAAGTAATAAAAATTGAGTGTTTCTAATATCTTAGTTCCCCGGCAAGGGCGCTAAAAACTTGATCGCGATTTTCGTGACAGGTAAGTTTTAAATATTTATAATTACTTGTTCTTGAAACTAACTATTATCGCGATGTAGGCAAGTGTACCCATCAAACAGTAGTATAGTTTTAGCAAGACCGGATTGTCGAACCCAAAGGAACTGAAAGTACTAGTAATAATTGTCTTTTTATTTTCTAGCCTAAGAATAAGGTGGTTTTGTTTTAACTAACTAATTAACTAATCTAAGAATTCACAGAAAGTAGAATTGAGGGATTACTTTTGGAAAACAATTGAATTAAGACAATACCTAAGGAAAAATCCACCTAGACTTCACTTGTTATTCTGACTCCGAATCGGACGATTTATTCATTTAACTTGCTCCGTAGAGATCCCTAAGTTATGTTATTATTCCTATTCAAGACTAATAACGTCTAATCCTTAGATTGAATAATTGAGATTTTTCTCTAATTAACACCCTAGGGTTACATTAACTCGATCTATGGATCCCCTTATTAGGTTTCACCCTAATCTGGCAAAATCTTGTCACCCTATCTCTAGGCGTGCAATCAACTCCGCTTAATTATGACAAATGTACTCTTAGACAGGGTCTATTCCTCCTCTGAATAAGAGCTTATCTTGAATCAGTATCCTCGGATATCAAAACAAGAAGTAAGAACACATAATTAAGAACAAGTTAAATATTTATCATACAAGTCAGAAATTAATAACAATATTCGTCTTAGGTTTCACCCCCCTTAGGTATTTAAAGGATTTAGTTCATAACTAAAAAGGAAAACATCTCAGAAGAATAATGAGTACAAAACATAAAGAAAACCCAAAACTCCTGAAGGGAAATTGAAGGGAGATCTTCAATCTTGATGGTGAATCCAGTTTCTGAGATGAATCAATCAGCTTCCTTCGAGTAATTCCTTCCTTCCTCCCTGTGTGCTGATAAACCGTAATTTATACATATTTTTACCCCATGTTTAATGAAATTTATGGATGATTTCCTATTAGAATTGGTGAATTCGATGCTCCTAATGCTTTAATTTCATGTTTTATACTTAGGAAAGCATAAGAGAGCGAAAGGAATGAGAAATGGGCCAAAAACGGAGAAAATGGGCCAAAGTACGAAATCAACACGGCCTGGACTTCCTCACACGGGTAGACCACATGGCCGTGTAAATATGGCAGAATCGAAGCACGACTCACACAGGTGGAACACACGCCCGTGCCATTCTAACAGGCTTGAACACGTCCTGAAATAATCGCACACGGGCATGTCCCTGTCGAGTCCAAGTTAAGTCCAATTCGGAAAAGGCCACTTTTGAGGGCTCATAGGCATTCCAAAGCCTATAAATACACCCTAGAAGAAGTGAAAAGTGGACACACAGAATAGGGAGTAAGGAATTACTCCATGGTAGCCGATTGATTCATATCAGAAGCCGGATTCATTATCAAGACTGAAGATCTCTCCTCAATTCCCCTTCAGGAGTTTTGGGTTTTCTTTATGTTTTGTATTCTTTATTATTCTAAGATGTTTTCCTTTTTAGTTATGAAATAAATTCCCTAAATACCTAAGGGAAATGAAACCTAAGACGAATCTGGTTATTATTTTCTAAATTGTATGATAAATATTTAACTTGTTCTTAATTATGTGTTCTTAATTCTTGTTTTTATACCCCAGGATACTGACTCAAGATAAGCACTTATTCAGAGGAGGAGTAGACCCTGTCTAAGAGTACATTTGTCATAATTAAGCGGAGTTGATTGCGTGCCTAGACATAAGGTGACAAGATTTTGCCGGATTAGGGTGAAACCTAATAAGGGGATCCATAGATCGAGTTAAAGCAACCGTAGGGTGTTAATTAGAGAAAGGTCTCAATTATTCAATCTAGGGATTAGACGTTATTAGTCTTGAATAGGGATAATAACATAACTTAGAGATTACTACGGAACAAGTTAAATGAATAAACCGTCCGATTCGGAGCCAGAATAACAAGTACAGTCTAGGTGGATTTTTCCTTAGGTATTGTCTTAATTCAATCGATTTTCCCAAAAGCAATTCCCCGGTTCTATTCTCTGTGAGTTCTTAGTTTAGATAATTAGTTAGTTAAAACCAAACCCCATTATTCTTAGGCTAGATAATAAAAAGACAGTCATTACTAGTACTTTTAGTTCCTTTGGGTTCGACAATCCAGTCTTGCTAAGACTATACTATTGTTCGATAGGTACACCTGCCTCCATCGCGATAATAGTTAGTTTCAAGAATTATTAATTATAAATATTTGAAACGTATTACGAAATCACGCAATCACGTTTTTAGCGCCATTGTTGGGGAACTAAAATATTAGGAGCACTCAATTTTTATTACTTTAGCAATTTATTTTTCTTGCAATATAATTTTATTTTTAATTATAATTTACTAATTTTTTCCCTTTTTCTGGCAGGTTTTTATAGTTTATGACTAGAAGAAACCAGTCAGGGCCACTACTTTTTGTCAAAGAAATCGATCGCACAGTTCGCAGAAACCAAAGAGAAATAAGGCGAAGCTTAACATACACAAAGAACGAGCAAGAGGATGATACTCAACCCCCAACCGAAGAGATGGCTGAAAACCAAGGCAATCAGCTACCTCCTACAATTGCGGCTAATCAAAATCCTACTCCACGAACAATGTATGATTAAGCTAAACCTTCTTTAACAGGAACTGAATCAAGCATAGTTAGACCTGCTGTAGCTACAAATACTTTTGAACTGAAACCTAACACAATTCAAATGATACAACAGTTTGTTCAGTTTGATGGTTTGCAGGATGAAGATCCTAACGCTCACTTAGCAAACTTTTTGGAACTATGCGATACATTTAAAATCAATGGCGTTTCTGAGGATGCCATACGTCTTCGATTGTTCTCCTTTTCATTGAGGAATAAGGCTAAACAGTGGTTGAACTCATTACCACAAGGGTCAATTACTACTTGGGAACAAATGACCGAAAAATTTTTACTAAAATATTTTCCGCCACTAAAACGACTAAATATCGTAATGATAACTCTTCTTTTGTGCAGATGGATTTAGAAACGCTCTACGATGCATGGGAGAGATACAAGGACCTTTTGAGAAGGTGCCCCCACCATAGGTTACCGCTTTGGCTTCAGGTTCAAACATTCTATAACGGCCTGAATCCTTTGACTTGACAAATGGTTGACACAGCTGCTGGCGGAACCATCAATAATAAAACACTTGAAGATGCTTATGAGTTCATAGAGGAAATGTCACTGAATAACTCACTTTTAGAACACCGAAACAGCACTTAAAAATCAACAAGCGTCAATCTAAGGGCTCGAAACTCAAATAGGCCAGTTGTCCAAACTGATCTCGGAAAGACCACTAGGAAGTTTACTTAGTAACACCAAATCAAAAGAGCATGTAAAAGCAGTTACACAAATGAGTGGGAAAGTGTTAGCGGAATCTGAAAAGAAGTTAGCACAAGAGGCTGTGGTAAGCAAAAGGGGGGAAGAAAAACCCGAAAATAGTGACAAACCAGTGCCGGAGGAATATAAACCACCAGTTTCATACCCAACAAAATTGAAAAAAGATCGCATTGATGCACAATTCGGTAAGTTTCTTGAACTTTTTAAGCAATTACATATCAACTTACCTGTTTTTGAAGCCATCTCGCAGATGCCTACATACGCAAAATTTTTGAAGGAGCTTGTTGATTTTGTTGTGCTTGACATGGATGAAGATGTGGAAGTACCCTTATTTTTAGGGTGCCCATTTTTAGCCACTGCTAGGGCTGTAATCGATGTGGGTGACGGTAAATTGGTACTTAGAGTAGGTGACGAGGAGATTATCTTTAAAATTTAAGATGCTATGAGGTTCTCTAGGGAACAGGATGATTCATGTTATTTTATTGACTCTATTGATCATATTACTCAAGACTCTTTTTAGGAAATTGTATGAAAGGAGACGACGGAACCGTATCCAGCTCAAGGAGAGGAGACAGATGAGGAACCTATTGACCATTTGTCAAGACAAGTAGAATATGAGGGCATTCAGATAAACGATGAACTTAAGCAAAAACCCTCTATTGAGGAGCCTCCCAAACTGGAACTTAAACAATTACCAAACCACTTGGAATACGCATTCCTTGGAAATAATTCTACATTACCAGTTATTATTGCTTCTAACTTGCAACCCAAGGAGAAAGAGGAATTAATCCAAGTATTAAAAGAACATAAAAAGGCCATAGCTTGGAAAATTTCTGACATTATTAGAATCAGCCCTTCTTTTTGCACCCACAAAATTTTGATGGAAGATGAATACAAACCGTGTGTGCAAGCTCAAAGACAATTGAACCCCAACATGAAGGAAGTTGTTAAAGCCGAGGTAATTAACCTTCTAGATGCTGGCATTATTTATCCTATTTCTGATAGTTCTTGGGTAAGTCCAGTGCAGGTTGTCCCTAAGAAAGGAGGCATGACGGCTGTGACCAATGAGAAAAATGAATTAATTCCAACAAGGACAGTCACAGGATGAAGAGTTTGCATTGACTACAGAAGACTGAATGATGCCACAAGAAAATATCACTTCCCTTTGCCATTCCTTAACCAAATGTTGGAAATATTATCCGGGCATATGTACTACTGCTTTCTAGACAGACTCTCTGGTTACTTCCAGATCCCAATAGCTCCTGAAGATCAAGAAAAAACGACATTCACATGCCCATATGGTACGTTTGCTTATCGTAGAATGCCTTTTGGATTATGTAATGCTCCTGCCACTTTTCAGCACTGTATGATGGCCATCTTTGACGAACTCGTGGAAGATATCATGGAAGTATTTATGGATGATTTCTCGATATTCGGTAACTCTTTCCATCTCTGCCTTAAAAATCTAAAATGAGTTTTAATATTATGTAAGGAAACAAACCTTGTCCTTAACTGGGAGAAATGTCACTTCATGGTTCAAGAAGGTATTGTATTAGGGCATAAAATTTCTGGTAAAGGGATTGAAGTGGACAAATCTAAAGTAGAAACAATCAAAAAATTACCCCCTAGTTCGGTTAAGGCTATTAGAAGCTTTTTAGGACATGCTGGTTTTTATAGAAGATTTATTAAGGATTTTTCTAAAATAGCTAAGCCTTTAACTAAATTGCTAGAAAAAGATATACCTTTTAATTTCAATCAGGAATGTTTAGAAGCATTTAATACTTTAAAGGATAAATTAATTAATGCTCCAATCATAGTTGCACTTGACTGGAACTTACCATTTGAATTATGTGTGATGCGAAAGGTTTTGCAGTAGGTGCAATATTGGGACATCGAAGAGACAAGCATTTTCAACCTATCTATTATGCTAGCAAAACTTTAACAGCTGCACAAGAGAATTGTACTACTACAGAAAAGGAATTGCTAGATGTGGTTGTTGCATTTGATAAATTCCGATCATATCTCATATTGTCTAAAGTTGTTGTTTACGCTGACCATTTCGCCCTTCGCTTCCTTTTAACTAAAACTAATGCAAAACCTCGACTCATTCGATAGATTCTCCTATTGCAGGAATTTGACTTGGAAATTCAGGATAAGAAAGGAGTTGAAAACCTCGCGCTGATCATCTTTCTAGACTTGAGAACTCCAATACCAAAGAACTAGATGAAGTTAAAATAAATGATTCATTTCCTGAAGAACAAGTTTTCACTATAACTGACTCCGAGGTACCTTGGTTTGCAGACATCGCGAATTTTTTAGCCGCTAACATTATCCCAAAATGGCTAACACACCAGCAGAAGAAGTGATTCTTTAATGATGTTAAAAGCTACTTTTGGGATGACCCCTTTCTTTTTCGCAGATGTGCAGATCAAGTCATTAGAAGATACGTTACAAGATCAGAAACATCAAAAATACTGGAGCATTGCCACTTAGGGCCAACTGGAGGACACTATAGTGGAACTAAGACCGCACATAAAATCCTTGAATCAGGTTTTTACTGTCCCTCATTCAAAGACGCTAGCAGGTACGTTACTTCCTGTGACAAATACCAACGGACAGGTAACATATCTAAACGTGATGAAATGCCTCAAAACTATATGCTTTCATGTGAAATATTTGACGTTTGGGGTATCGATTTGATGGGCCCATTCCCCAGTTCATTTGAGAATAAATACATCTTAGTAGTAGTTGATTATATGTCCAAATGGGCGAAAGCCCAAGCTCTACCTACTAATGATGCTAGAGTGGTAGTACGTTTCCTTAAGAAACTATTCTCAAGATTCAAAACGCCTAGAGCAATTATCAGTGACAGGGGCACTCATTTTTGTAATATCCAATTTGAAAAAACTCTTAGGAAATACGGAGTTCATCATAGAACAGCCACCCCATACCATCCTCAAACTAATGGACAAGTTGAAGTGGCAAACCGAGAAATCAAACGGATCCTTGAAAAAACAGTAGAATCAAACAGAAAAGATTGGGCAATGAAAGTAGATGATGCCTTATGGGCTTACAGAATTGCTTTTAAGACCCCCATAGGGACATCACCGTACAAACTTGTTTATGGAGAACGTTGTCACCTACCATTCGAACTAGAGCATAAAGCTTTTTGGGCTATTAAATTTTTAAACCTTGATCCCAAACTTACAGCAAAAAATAGGTTGATGTAGCTGAACGAACTTGATGAGTGGCGAGCCAATGTATACAAAAGCTAACACCTATACAAGGAAGCAACAAAGCGGCACCATGACAATCATTTAAAGCAACGAAAACAATTTGAAGTTGGAGATCTTGTACTCCTATACAACTCAAGACTCAAATTGTTTCCTGGGAAACTAAAATCACGATGGTCAGGATCTTTCGTAATTCAATTTGTTCTGCTATATGGCACAATAGAGGTAAGTCACCCATCACACGGTACTTTCAAAGTAAATGGACATCGTCTCAAACTTTATAACGATGAGAATTTTAAAGACGATGGAGAGGAGCTACGACTCCACACACCACCCTGAATAAACCAATAAGGTAACAGTCGAGCTTAGACTATAAACAAGCGCTTCTCAAGAGGCAACCCGAGTACTAATGGTTTTAAATTATTTAAATTTTAATTTTTAAAACATCTAGGTCACTAACAGAGTCTTTGAAGCATAGGTTCCCAACTCCACACGACCAATCACACAGCCGTGCTCAATAACGTGTGACCAACACGGACGAAACACGGCCGTGCAATACGGCCGTGCAAAAATAGGGTAAAAGTTATCTTTCCCAACATGGGATGCACTAAGTGGCCACAGGCATGCAACCTGGCCGTGGTCAAATCTGCCAAATGCACACGGGCGTGCGACATGCCCGTGTCTACCACCTGTGGACAACACTGACAAAAGAACACGAGCATGGGCAGAGCTACACGACCGTGGGAGAAGCAAACCATATAACACACAGTTGTGCGACACAATCATATAGCCACACGACTTAAACACACGGGCGTGCCACAAGGTTGTGTGACAACATCTCAATTCTTGATGAACATGGACGGGACACAATCCACACGGGCATGTGCACCGACCGTGCCACTTGAAAAATTAGATTATTTATCTTATTTTATTTTTCTTTTATTATTTTTTTAAAACACGCCTTATCTTTATCACTAGTATCAGATTATTCCCTTAAATCTCCTTTAATCGTGCCCTCTAGCTTTATTTCCAATACTCGATCTCGCCAATCCAAGAATATCATCCATTCTTAATTCAGGAAGTTTCACTTCTTTCCCTATCTTATTTTTATATTCTAAAATATGTATCTTAGTACATTGAGGGCAATGTACATCTTAAGTGTGGGGGGGCATTCATTTCATTATCAGAGAAATCCCTGAATGATCACGTTGTTCTATTGAAAAGCTCTCATATCATATTTAGGATAAATTTTAATTGATTTATGATTTTTGATTGATATATCTTGAATTAAAACATAGGGATTTATGCATTGATTACTTAAACTTTAAGACATTAGAGAATCAAGCATGATAAGTTGATTTTTAAGAATTTAAAATTATAGGTGGTTTCCCCAAGTTATTACTTTGAATTGGAATTCACAAGTCTAAACATAAAAAAGCCATAATTTTTGTGAGATTTTTGAGCCTTTTGTGCATCTATTAATTCTTTCATGCTCACTTTTATTATTTCTTTGAGTGCGTCAATATTGAACTGTTATTCTAGAATTTGCTTGATTGTGCATGTCGAGACCACACCATTTGATTTGATATGTCAAAATGATTAAGGCACTTAAGATTAACCCACCCATGCCATGAAAAGCCTACCTCCACGATTAACCCCTAGTAAACCCCCTTGAGCCTAACAAGCCATTTCTTTTATTACCCCTAATATTAACCCTTAACCCATTATTGTTGAAATCCCCTAAATTAATTTGATCCCTATTTTTGTCGAGATTTGAGTTGAAGAAATTGCTTAGCTATGTCTTGTTTGTAATAAGTTAACCTATGTTATTTAACTTGTTCTTAAAAAAAACAAAAAAAAAACTGTGTATACACATTAGTAATTCCATATTCTGAGAAAAAGCTCTGTTGTACGCAAGTAATGATTAACTCTTTTTCTAGTTAGGCAATTTTTTAATCCAATCTCGATTCTAACATTTTCTTTCAGCTTGTGACCACACCCCCTAACCAAGCCTCACTACAACTCCTAAAGACCTTTTGATTGATGTATCATCTTAAATTATAGTGGTGGAGATTTGATTTTCATGCAAGCCTATGGTAATGACATTTCACTATTGACTATTGAGTGCTTCATTTATTGTCCTTAAACACATCGAGTGATTTGAGTGAATCTTTAGTGAGAATGTGAAACTCTATGATATTCTGAATAAAAGGTAATTACTCAGATGAGGGGAGACACCTATGTTTGCATAATTAAATACTCAACTTGGAATGTTTGAAACTTTTATGTTGTTTTAGTTGAATTCTCAATGTATGGTTACCTATGGATTATTTTGAGATATTATCGATAGAAATTATAAGTTGAGAAGAATTTCTTTTGATTATGAGTTGAGGATTTTGCTTGAGGACGAGCAAATGCTTAAGTGTAGGGGTATTTGATAAACCGTAATTTATACATATTTTTACCCCATGTTTAATGCATTTTATGGATGATTTCCTATTAGAATTGGTGAATTCGATGCTCCTAATGCTTTAATTTCATGTTTTATGCTTAGGAGAGCATAGAAGAGTGAAAGGAACGAGAAATGGGCCAAAAACAGAGAAAATGGTCCAAAGTACTAAATCAACACAGCCTGGACTTCCTCACACGGGCAGACCACACTGCTTGGTCAATCTGAAAAAATTGAAGCACGACTCACACGGGTGGGACACACACCCGTTCCATTCTAATAGGCCAAACACGACCTAAAATAATCGCACACGGGCGTGTCCCTACCGAGCCCAAGTTGAGTCCAATTCGGAAAAGGCCACTTTTGAGGGCTCATAGGCATTCCAAAGCCTATAAATACACCCTGGAAGAGGAGAAAAGTGGACACACAGAATAGGGAGTAAGGAATTACTCCAAGGAAGCTGATTGATTCATCTCAGAAGCCGGATTCATCATCAAGACTGAAGATCTCTCCTCAATTCCCCTTTAGGAGTTTTGGGTTTTCTTTATGTTTTGTATTCTTTATTATTCTGAGATGTTTTCCTTTTTAGTTATGAACTAAATTCCCTAAATACCTAAGGGGAATGAAACCTAAGACGAATCTTGTTATTATTTTCTAAATTGTATGATAAATATTTAACTTGTTCTTAATTATATGTTCTTAATTCTTGTTTTGATATCCCAGGATACTGACACAAGATAAGCTCTTATTCAGATGAGGAATAGACCCTGTCTAAGAGTACATTTGTCATAATTAAGCGGAGTTGATTACGCGCCTAGACATAGGGTGAGAAGATTTTGCCGGATTAGGGTGAAACCCAATAAGGGGATCCATAGATCGAGTTAATGCAACCCTAGGGTGTTAATTAGAGAAAGGTCTCAATTATTCAATCTAAGGATTAGACATTATTAGTCTTGAATTGGGATAATAACATAACTTAAGGATCTCTACAGAACAAGTTAATGAATAAATCGTCCGATTCGGAGCCAAAATAACAAGTATAGTCTAGGTAGATTTTTCCTTAGGTATTGTCTTAATTCAATCGATTTTCCCAAAAGCAATTCCTCAATTCTATTCTCTGTGAGTTCTTAGTTTACATAATTAGTTAGTTAAAACCAAACCCCATTATTCTTAGGCTAGATAATAAAAAGATAGTCATTACTAGTACTTTTAGTTCCTCTGGGTTTGACAATCCGGTCTTGCTAAAACTATACTACTGTTCGATAGGTACACTTGCCTACATCGCGATAATAGTTAGTTTCAAGAATGATTAATTATAAATATTTAAAACCTATCATGAAATCACGCGATCATGTGCCCCCTTACTTTCATCCTCTAGGGTGTATTTATAGGCTTTAGAATGCCTAGAAGCCTTCAAAATTGGCCTTTTCCGAATTGGACTTAACTTGGGCTCGGCAGGGACACGCCCGTGTGAGTCGTGCTTCGAATCTACCAAATTGACACGTCCGTGTGGTCTGCCCGTGTAAGGAGGTCCAGGCCGTGTTTAATTTGTAGTTTGACCCATTTTTCTCTATTTTTGGCCCAATTCTCATTCCTTTCGCTCTCCTATGCTCTCCTAAGTATAAAACATGAAATTAAAGCATTAGAAGCATCGAATTCACCAATTTTAATGGAAAATCATCCATAAAATGCGTTAAGCATAGGGTAAAAATATGTATAAATTACGGTTTATGACCATTACCACAAACCTATAATCGATATCACTCAATGATTACTCACATATACTTATCGAATACTTTACCAAAAGCTGAAGTCTCACCTTAACCTTACCTGAAATGCCAAGTCTTAATAGCTTTTCCTTGATCACTAATCGCGAGTACTTCCTAGATTTGCATTAACCTTTATCATTAAAAACATATTGGGTGACTTGTATCCATCATATGTCACCCTTTACTACTAAAGCCTATTCAGCCAACCTTTACCAAAGTGAAGAACACTTACCAATATCTCAGACCTAAGGAGCAAATTGGCAGGGATCCAAAAGACTGGGATTCGATACTAATCCTACCAAAACTGATTAGAAGAAGTGAGGGATAGAGTGATCTACACTAGCAAAACCGATTGAGAGAACAAAACACTTACACTAGAATTGACTGAGTTGAAAGGGTAGTGGCGGCACAGAAGATATTCGGCTCTAAAAGGTTATTCGGCACAAAGAAAAGTAGAAATCGTTTAAAACCATAGTTGAATCAAAAAGAAAACTTTGAGTAGGGAAGAATGGAGAATCTGTACAAAGAAAAAGAAGGAAAAATAAGGGATTTTTGGCTTTTAGATCTTTGGAGAAAAAAAGGTGATTTTTGGCAACAAAGTGAGGGAGAATTCGGCATTAGCCTGGCAACCTCACATTCGGCACCTATATATAACCTCTATGGCCGAATTTTCTATGCCCAAATTCCCAATTCGGCTCCACCTCTTTACACTCCTTATCTCCTAATTTTTCTCCCTTATAACTCCCTAATCCCCTCCTCAAATTTCTCCTCTTATCACTCCTTACAGTGCTCATATCCAACACCAGCACTATCAATCCCTTCAGAAAAAATAAATCCTTCTCTTAAGGAATGAGGGATTCGAACCCCAGACCTCCTTGTCATGCATGTGACGCCACTTGCCACTCCACCACAAGGCTTTCTTGTGTCCAATTCTTCCTTCATTTATTTAAAAGCCAACCTACTTGCCAACAAGGTTCTTTTAATAATTAAACCATAATTTCCTTCACCCCTAAGTTCGCACTCAAACCTTAACCAAGACCTACTATCACATAGTTAACACTTGACTAGGAATGTTAAGCACAATTTTTATCGAAACCGAAAAAAAAAAGTTCGAGATTTCAGGATTTTTGTGGCGTTACATGTGTGGCCTCCACATAGGCATGTAGAACCCCACACGGCCTGGGCATTTTCCACACGGCTGGGCCACACAACCGTGTGGCCTTATGTCACCAACTTTTGTACTGTGCCTGTTTTTGACTTGTTTGTGATCCAGTGTGTTCCAACCCTCGGTTAGGCCTTAGGAAGGGTGGTTATGTAACAGCCCGATTTTGGGCCTAGTCGGAGCAGTGGTTTCAAAATCACTATTCTGAGGCTGGAGAAAATTATTTTGATAGTATTTTATGTGTTAGAACATGTTTATAAAGGTGCATGAAAATTTTGGTATATTAATTTTAGCGATTTCTAGTCCAATTTCGAAAAAGGACTAAATCGCGTAAAAGGTAAAAGTTGTATTTTAGTACCCAAATGTGTCGAATACTTAGAGTCTTAAAATTCGGGGCCTTTAAAGTGAAATTAGACCCCTAAATATGGCTTGGCCGGCCATGGGACAAGAAATTTCAAATGGTTAATGTATTTGGTAAGGTGATGTCATATTAGGTGATAAAATGGTACCCTAAGAAATTATCTTCAACTTTTTCATTTTCTTCCTTCTTCTTTGACCAAAAATACCAGAAAATAAGAGGGTTTTGAAGCTTTGAAATTTCAGCAAAGAAACTTCCTTGAAAGTAAGTGATTTTAATGCTTTTTCTTGAAGATTTTTACATTTTTGGAACCCCTAAAGAATAAGCTTTCATAAGAGGGGACTATTTTGCAAAATAATTAAGAGTCTAGGGTTTTTCCATGAATGTATATGTTTTTTCTGAGTTTTTATGGAAGAATATGAGTTGTAGTTGCCTAATAAACAACTTTTGTGAAGGAAATTTGCATGAAAATACCTTAAAAAGGTTATTTTGCAAAGTTGTAAAATGGGTTGTCAATGTGTGTAATAATGATTTTTGTGAGTTTCCATAGATATGAAAATGGTTTATCTAGGCTTAAGAAGTATATAAATTGAATAAGAATCTTGTTTCGAGCCTAGAGGCAATTTGGTAATTTTGGCAAAATAGAGGGGCAAAATTGTAAATTTTTCCAAAGTGTGTCAATGGACTAATTTGATTAGTACATTATTTTAATTAGCTAAATGTGATGTTTTAGATGTTGAAAAATGCAATTTGGGCCTAGAACGGGGAAAATTAATTTATGGACGATTACGTCTTTTTCACCTTTGTGGTATCGAGGTAAGTTCGCATGTAAATAATACCATGCTATACATGTATTTAAATGTTATCATCACATGAATTGTACAAATATTAATGTGTATGTGATTAATATAAATATGATGAGACAAAGCCTTGATAAGCGAGGAAAAATCCCGTTTGAACCTTAGGAATAAAATAGGATACGAGTGACATGTCACTAGGAATTATGAGTCTAGATAACTAGCTTGAGAGTGAGCATTTAAATGTCATGAGATACAAGGCAGCTTTAGCTACAATTGAGGCACTTAAGTGCAAAGGTTTTTCCGAGTATCCAATTAGTATTCCAAGTGTTCAACGGGTAATCTGAGGAAAGAGTGGATGATGGTGCCAATGAGGTAAGTCATTGGTGAGTACGCACTTGAGTTATGTTATGAGTTGTGCAGGTATGTACACTAAGCCTATGAGAATGCCTTGGTATGCGATGATCTATGATGCATAAATAGGTGTTCTTACCATGATGGATGAAATGATGTTGTATTAAATTTGTGAATAATGATCATGAATGAGTAACTTCGCCTTGACAGATTTGAGTTACTGCAGTAGTGTAAATTTGAAAATACACTAAAAATAGTGGAAAATGAGTTAGAAGTTGAATAAAATATGGAAATCAATCTTATTGAGTTTAGTTTCTTATAAAAGAAACCATGTAAGCAAAAGAATTTCCTATAATGAGATATTTGAAGTTGCATGGGACAGAGTCAGAATGACTTCGAAATCCCCTATTCTAATTTGAGAAAATCATTATAAATTGTAAAAAAATATTTATCAGTTATAATTAATATTTTTATAATCCTTAATGAGTCTATTTTCAACAGAAATAGACGAGAACATTATTCGAGTCCCGTGCTATGAGATAATTTAAGTTTAGTATAGAAGGGTCTGAACTATCAGACAGTGAATTAGGGGTAACTTTGAGAATAAAATGTACTAATTGGCTAAACCAAAAATTCTGAAAATTTTATAGTAGAAAGGCACATGAGTGTAGTTTCAAGTAAAATTAACGGAACTTAATTTGGAGTTTTTTAGCTCCAGATATAAATAATTTAGTGACTGTTGCTTAGGAAGACAGCTTGTCATGAATTTGAGAATATGTTGTAAACATTGATAAAACATGCTAATGAGTTGTTTATTGTTTTCATATGTACTTCCTAAGTGTAAAGCTTACCCCCCTTTCTCTCCCATGTTCCCTAGGGTTGCCAGGTTAGCTTGGGTTGGAGGCCGTCAAGGATATTATCACACTATTGAGTTAACGCTATCGACGTAAGTAAATCCTTATGTTTCGAGTCTATGGCATGTATAGGGTTTTAATGTTGAATGTGTGATATTATGATTTAACCAAAGGCATTGTCTTGTTATTAAATTAGTATGTAGTCTTGTGAATTGGCCTATGTTGGCTAATGACGTTATGGGCATATATGATTATTCTTATGCGTGTATGTTATTATCTCCTGTGATGAGGCTTACAGCATGTATGCCTAGAGATTGAATTGAGATTCATTGATGAGTTAGTAACTGATGCAAGAATAAGTAATTGGTAAATAGTTAAGAATGCCTCGTGAATGGTTTATGGATATGATTATGCATGCTTAGTGATGGACATGAGGTTTGTGACGTAATGATAGTTATGACAAGTATGTGGTAATGATGTAAGTAAATTCTATGATATTTATTGCATAAGAAATTGTCATGAGCATAACATGTTTGTAGATGGTTAAAAGCTCATTTATGCCATGTTGTATGTTATTGGATAAGTATGTGTGCATATGTTGTGAGGGTGACAAATGGCTTGGAAAATAGCCTTGTAATTGTCTACACAGGTAGACACACGGGCATGTGTCTAGGCCGTGTGTGACACATGGTCCGCCCCATGGGCATGTTGTCCAACTGTGCATCTCTTGCACTTAAAATTTTAAGTCAATTTAGTACGCGGGTAGGTCACACTGGCGTGTGACATGGTCGTGTTTTAAAGTTAGTGTTGCACAAGGGCTAAGGGCACGGGCGTGTCCCAAGCCACACGGGCGTGTGCGACCGCACGGTCTATATCCACACGGGCGCGTTGAGCCTTAAATCATGAAATTTTTTAAGTGTTTCTTAAGTTCTTGGTTTAGTCTCAAACCGCCTCTAATACATGTTTTGGGCCTCGTGAACCCGTTTAAGGGACAAAATGTATGTGGAATGAAAAGATTTAAATTGATCAAAATTTTACAGCCTAGTTTTATATAGTTGGTTGAGTTTAAGTCGAGTAACACCTCGAACCCTATCCCGATGTTGGATACTGGCGAGGGGTGTTACATTTAGTGGTATCAGAGCTATGATTTAATCGGTTCTAGGACTAACCTAGGGAGAGTGTGAGTCTAGCTATAAATGCCACAATAGCATGAAATTTGTAATAAAAGATCAAATTGGGTGGAACGCAGGGAATGAGTACGATCGTTCACTAGAATTGACGAAAAAGACCATGGTTGGACTATGGCAATACATGAGATATGTGTGCCAGTGTAAGACATGTCTGGGACATGCATCGGCCTCGAGATGTTAGTTAGTGTCAAACATGTCTGGACATGCGTCGGCCACGAGATGTGCTAGTGTAAGACATGTCTGGGACATGTATTGGCATGGTTACATGTGTCTGCGTAAGACCTGTCTGGGACATGGCATTGACACAGATGGATGAGAGCTAGTACAAGACCACTGTTGGACTATGGCATCAAGTAAGCGATGTACTCAAAATCGTAAGACGTTCTCCAATTTGATTAATACTGACCAGTGATTAAGACTAAATGTGGGAACTTGATAAGACATTAATGGTAATTTGGGTAGAAGAAATGAAAAATTGTATTGTGATAAATTCATTGATGTTTGGCTACTATTCATGTGTAATAAAGTTGCATGTGTTACTACGATATGTGAAAGTGTGTTTATAACAAGTTAAAAATTTGAAATGTTTGAATCAGATGTACATGATGCTGTGATGCTGTTAAATGTGTATTCGTGTAAGAGTCGAGAAGTTTAAGGCTTTACAATCTTCACCCCCTTACCAGAATAGAGTAATATGACGGAATTCACGAGAGATAAGTTGTATGAGTTTGCAAATGTGAACTAAAAAGTGCATTAATAGAATATTATGGGATTAGTGAAAATATATATGCGTATGATAGATTCAATTAAGTAAAATTTTAGCCTGAGTATTCTGTATTTTCCTCTATCCTTGGGAATATGTATGGTTGTCCATTCCTAGTGAAAATTTTATTGGATGGGATTGTTAGCAAGTGTGATATTAGACGGGAAGTTTTTTTAATCCGGTTGGTTATGATCAACATTCGTTATTTTTCGGAATTCTTTTCTGATATGCTGGAAAGAAGTAGAAGATGAAAATTCAGGTGAGATCATTCTGATGTTTCTATTGATTATGATTATATATATATGGAAATATATTCTCCTATTATGATGGAATTCTAGAGCGTATGGTTAATAGTTTCCTTCTGGTTTTCTCCAAGGGATTTCTCGATTTTTCCTCATTATTTTCTTTGAGGTTATATTCTCGGATTTCTAGTATGGTATTATATCTGGAATTCTTTATCTTGGTTTTCTATCGCTCTTATTTTGAGAATTTCCAAACCTGGCTTATCCTTAAGCGTATTCTTTGACTTGCAATAACGGTATCTATTATAATTATGCTTGTAGTTCGATTATGGAAGTGTGGGGATTCTAATATTTTGATTCCTCTAATCTTCATGTAAAGGATTATTATCAGAAAAGGTAAATTAAGTTATGTGCATCTACGTTTATTCTCTAGCCCGGGAATAATGTTGCACATTCATTGGTAAGTAAATGTGTAGTCGGAAATGAAGGAATTGTATCTTGAAAGTATGATATGGAAATATATTAGTTGGAATTTTCTTATTCAAGTGATGTGGTTATAAGTATAGTTGTCCTGATTAATAAAGAGACTACATCTATGAAGTTGAAATCATTTGATTCATGTTAGTAAAGTTTCTAAACAGTTGATGACCGGAGTATAGAAATGTGGCTATAAGTGGTAAATTAAACTAGTACAGCATGATTCGACTTTTAATTTGGAATTTCAGAGAGGATCTGATTTCTGGGTTCTGTTATTATTATTTCCATGTAAGATATGAGAACCGAGAAACTCCAGGTTATGCAAAGATTTGAGTACAGAGTTCACAACAGTATCTTATCTATTTTTCCTAAGGATATTGAAATGTCTACCGAGTAAAGCCAAATATTGAATGTATTCGAGATTATTATTGTCAGTGATGACAGTGGAAAGAAAATGAAAAAGGGTTATTATGAATTTCATACCGGGATGTCTCTCTTCTCCGGGTAAACAAGAGATGCCATATTGGATTTTGATAGATTGATAATAGTAGTCTACATGACTATTTTGGTATATACAGAGGTATTGTTAGATGAATTTGGACGAGTTGTGTTTCTAAGCTTATAGTTCTTAGAATGTCAGTTTGCAGTATTTTGAATTGAGCTGAGACTCTTATGGTAACTATGGAAAGGTTACAGAAATCCTGAGTATGAGCTTGAGCTGAGTTGTTTTGTAAGTTTTGAGAAAAAGATATAAGTGGCTTGTGAAAGTTGAGAACAACTTCTTCTGGTGAGATTTTTGGGGACGAAAATCCCTAAGAGGGGAAGAATTGTAACAGCCCGATTTTGGGCCTAGTCGAAGCAGTGGTTTCAGAATCACTATTCTGAGGCTGGAGAAAATTATGTTGATAGTATTTTATGTTTTATAACATATTTATAAAGGTGCATGAAAATTTTGGTATATTAATTTTAGCGATTTCTAGTCCAGTTTCGAAAAAGGACTAAATCGCGTAAAGGGTAAAAGTTGTATTTTAGTATCCAAATGTGTCTAATAGTTAGAGTATTAAAATTTGGGGACTTTAAAGTGATATTAGACCCTAAATATGACTTGTCCGGCCATGGGACAAGAAATTTCAAATGGTTAATGTATTTGGTAAGGTGATGTCATATTAAGTGATAAAATGGTACTCTAAGGAATTAGCTTCAACTTTTTCATTTTCTTCCTTCTTCTTTGACCGAAAATACCAGAAAAGAAAAGGGTTTTGTAGCTTTGAAATTTCAGCAAAGAAACTTCCTTGAAAGTAAGTGATTTTAATGCTTTTTTCTTGAAGATTTTTACATTTTTGTAACCCCTAAAGCATAAGCTTTCATAAGAAGGGACTATTTTGCAAAATGATTAAGAGTCTAGGGTTTTTCCATAAATGTATATGTGTTTTTTTCTGAGTTTTTATGGAAGAATATGAGTTGTAGTTGCCTAATAAACAACTTTTGTGAAGGAAATTTGCATGAAAATACCTTAAAAAGGCTATTATGCAAAGTTGTAAAATGGGTTGTTAATGTGGGTGATAATGATTTTTGTGAGTTTCCATAGTTATGAAAATGGTTTATCTAGGCTTAAGGAGTATAGAAATTGAATAAGAATCTTGTTTCGAGCCTAGAGGCAATTTGGTAATTTTGGCAAAACAGAGGGGCAAAATTGTAAATTTTGCCAAAGTGTGTCAATGGACTAATTTGATTAGTACATTATTTTAATTAGCTAAATGTGATGTTTTAGATGTTGAAAAATGTGATTTGGGCCTAGAACGGGGAAAATTAATTTATGGACGATTACGTCTTTTTCACCTTTGTGGTATCGAGGTGAGTTCGTATGTAAATAATACCATGCTATACATGTATTTAAATGTTATCATCACATGAATTGTACAAATATTAATGTGTATGTGATTAATATAAATATGATGAGACAAAGCCTTGATAAGCGAGGAAAAATCCTGTTTGAACATTAGGAATAAAATAGGATACTAGTGACATGCCACTAGGAATTATGAGTCTAGATGACTAGCTCGAGAGTGAGCATTTAAATGTCATGAGATACGAGGCAGCTTTAGCAACAATTGAGGCACTTATGTGCTTAGGTTTTTCTGAGTATCCAATTAGTATTCCAAGTGTTCAACGGGTAATCCGAGGAAAGAGTTGATGATGGTCCCAATGAGTTAAGTCATTGGTGAGTATGCACTTGAGTTATGTTACGAGTTGTGCAGGTATGTACGCTAAGCCTATGAGAATGCCTTGGTATGTGATGATCTATGATGCATAAATAGGTTTTCTTACCATGATGGATGAAATGATGTTGTATAAAATTTGTGAATAATGATTATGAATGAGTAACTTAGCCTTGACAGATTTGAGTTATTGCAGTAGTGTAAATTTGAAAATACACTAAAAATAGTGGAAAATGAGTTAGAAGCTGAATAAAATATGGAAATAAATCTTATTGAGTTTAATTTCTTATAAAGGAAACCGTGTAAGCAAAATAATTTCCTATAATGAGATATTTTAAGTTGCATGGGACAGAGTCAGAATAACTTCGTAATCCCCTGTTCTGATTTGAGAAAATCATTATAAATTGTACAAGATATTTATGAGTTATAATTTATATTTTTATAATCCTTAATGAGTCTATTTTCAATAGAAATAAACAAAAAGATTATTCGAGTCCCATGCTATGACATAATTGAAGTTTAGTACAGAAGGGTCTGAACTGTCAGACAGTAAATCAGGGGTAACTTTGAGGAATAAACTGTACTAATTGGCTAAACCAAAAAAGCTGGAAATTTGTACATGAGTATAGTTTCAAATAAAATTAACGGAACTTAATTTGGAGTTTTTTAGCTCCAGATATAAATAATTTAGTGACTGTTGCTCAGGAAGACAGCTTATCGTGAATTTGAGAATATGTTGTAAACATTGATAAAACATGCTAATGAGTTGCTTATTATTTTCATATGTACTTCCTAAGCGTAAAGCTTACCCCCCTTTCTCTCCCATGTTCCCTAGGGTTGCCAGGTTAGCTTGGGTTGGAGGCCGTCAAGGATATTATCACACTATTGAGTTAACACTATCGGCGTAAGTAAATCCTTATCTTTCGAGTCTATGGCATGTATAGGGTTTTAATGTTGAATGTGTGATATTATGATTTAACCAAAGGCATTGGCTTGTTATTAAATTAGTATGTAGTCTTGTGAATTGGCCTATGTTGGCTAATGACGTTATGGGCCTATATGATTATTCTTATGTGTGTATGTTATTATCTCCTGTGATGAGGCTTACAGCATGTATGCCTAGAGATTGAATTGAGATTCATTGATGAGTTAGTAACTGATGCAAGAATAAGTAATTGGTAAATAGTTAAGAATGCCTCGTGAATGGTTTGTGGATATGATTATGCATGCTTAGTGATGGACATGAGGTTTGTGACGTAATGATAGTTATGACAAGTATGTGGTAATGATGTAAGTAAATTCTATGATATTTATTGCATAAGAAATTGTCATGAGCATAACATGTTTGTAGATGATTAAAAGCTCATTTATGCCATGTTGTATGTTATTGGATAAGTATGTGTGCATATGTTGTGAGGGTGACAAATGGCTTGGAAAATAGCCTTGTAATTGTCTACATAGGTAGACACACGGGCATGTGTCTAGGCCGTGTGTGACACATGGTCCGCCCCATGGGCATGTTGTCCAACTGTGCATCTCTTGCACTTAAAATTTTAAGTCAATTTAGTACGCGGGTAGGTCACACTGGCGTGTGACATGGTCGTGTTTTAAAGTTAGTGTTGCACAAGGGCTAAGGGCACGGGCGTGTCCCAAGCCACATGGGCGTGTGTGACCGCACGGTCTATATCCACACGGGAGTGTTGAGCCTTAAAGCATGAAATTTTTTAAGTGTTTCTTAAGTTCTTGGTTTAGTCTCAAACCGCCTCTAATACATGTTTTGGGCCTCGTGAACCTATTTAAGGGACAAAATGTATGTGGAATGAAAAGTTTTAAATTGATCAAAATTTTACAGCCTAGTTTTATATAGTTGGTTGAGTTTAAGTCGAGTAACACCTCGAACCCTATCCCGATGTTGGATACTGGAGAGGGGTGTTACATTTAGTGGTATCAGAGCTATGATTTAGTCGGTTTTAGGACTAACCTAGCGAGAGTATGAGTTTAGCTATAAATGCCACAATAGCATGAAAGTTGTAATGAAAGATCAAATTGGGTGGAACGCAGGGATTGAGTACGATCGTTCACTAATGAATTGACAAAAAAGACCATGGTTGGACTACGGCAATATATGAGATATGTGCGCCAGTGTAAGACATGTCTGGGACAAGCATCGGCCTCGAGATGTTAGTCAGTGTCAGACATGTCTGGATATGCGTCGGCTACGAGATGTGCTAGCGTAAGACATGTCTGGCACATGCATTGGCACAGTTACATGTGTCAGTGTAAGACCTGTCTGGGACATGGCATCGACACAGATGGATGAGAACTAGTACAAGACCATAGTTGGACTATGGCATCAAGTAAGTGATGTACTCAAAATCGTAAGACATTCTCCAATTTGATAAATACTAACAAGTGATTAAGACTAAATGTGGGAACTTGATAAGACATTAATGGTAATTTGGGTAGAAGAAATGAAAATTTGTATTGTGATAAATTCATTGATGTTTGGCTAGTATTCATGTGTAATAAAGTTGCATGTGTTACTACGATATGTGAAAGTGTGTTTATAACAAGTTAAAAATTTGAAATGTTTGAATCAGATGTACATGATGCCGTGATGCTTTTAAATGTGTATTTGTGTAAGAGTCGAGAAGTTTAAGGCTTTACAATCTTCACCCCCTTACCAGAATAGAGTAATATGATGAATTTCACGAGATATAAGTTGTATGAGTTTGCAAATGTGAACTAAAACATGCATTAATAGAATATTATGGGATTAGTGAAAAGATGTCTGCGTATGATAGATTCAATTAAGTAAAACTTTAGCCTGAGTATTCTATATTTTCCTCTATCCTTGGGAATATGTATGGTTGTCCATTCCTAGTGAAAATTTTATTGGATGAGATTGTTAGCAAGTGTGATATTAGACGGGAAGTTTTTTTAATCCGGTCAGTTATGATCAACATTCGTTATTTTTCGAAATTCTTTTCTGATATGCTGGAAAGAAGTAGAAGATGAAAATTTAGGTGAGATCATTCTGATGTTTCTATTGATTATGATTATATATATATGGAAATATATTCTCCTATTATGATAGAATTCTAGAGCGTATGGATGGTAGTTTCCTTCTGGTTTTCTCTAAGGGATTTTCTCGATTTTTCCTTATTATTTTCTTTGAGGTTATATTTTGGGATTTCTAGTATGGTATTATATCTGGAATTCTTTATCTTGGTTTTCTATCGCTCTTATTTTGAGAATTTCCAAACCTGGCTTATCGTTAAGCGTATTCTTTGAATTGCAATAACGGTATCTATTATAATTATGCTTGTAGTTCGACTATGGAAGTGTGGGGATTCTAATATTTCGATTCCTCTAATCTTCATGTAAAGGATTATTATCAGCAAAGGTAAATTAAGTTATGTGCATCTAAGTTTATTCTCTAGCCCGGGAATAATGTTGCACATTCATTGGTAAGTAAATGTGTAGTCGGAAATGAAGGAATTGTATCTTGAAAGTATGATATGGAAATATATTCGTTGGATTTTTCTTATTCAAGTGATGTGGTTATAAGTATAGTTGTCCTGATTAATAAAGAGACTACATCTATGAAGTTGAAATCATTTGATTCATGTTAGTAAAGTTTCTAAACAGTTGATGACCAGAGTATAGAAATGTGGCTATAAGTGGTAAATTAAACTAGTACAGCATGATTCGACTTTTAATTTGGAATTTCAGAAAGAATCTGATTTCTGGGTTCTGTTATTATTAATTCCAAGTAAGATATGAGTACCGAGAAACTTCGAGTTATGCAAAGATTTGAGTACAGAGTTCACAACAGTATCTTATCTATTTTTCCAAAGGATGTTGAAATGTCTACCGAGTAAAGCCAAATATTGAATGTATTCGAGATTATTATTGTCAGTGATGACAGTGGAAAGAAAATGAAAAAGGGTTATTATGAATTTCATACCGGGATGTCTCTCTTCTCCGGGTAAATAAGAGATACCATATTGGATTTTGATAGATTGATAATAGTTTCCTGCATGACTATTTTGGTATATACAGAGGTATTGTTAGACGAATTTGGACGAGTTGTGTTTCTAAGCTTATAGTTCTTAGAATGTCGTTTTCAGTATTTCGAATTGAGCCGAGACTCTTATGGTAACTATGGAAAGGTTACAGAAATCTTGAGTATGAGCTTGAGCTGAGTTGTTTTGTAAGTTGTGAGAAAAAAATATAAGTGACTCATGAAAGTTGAGAACCACTTCTTCTGGTGAGATTTTTAGGGACGAAAATCCCTAAGAGGGGAAGAATTGTAACAGCCCGATTTTAGGCCTAGTCGGAGCAGTAGTTTCGGAACCACTATTCCGAGGCTGGAGAAAATTATTTTGATAGTATTTTATGTGTTATAACTTGTTTATAAAGGTGCATGGAAATTTTGGTATATTAATTTTAGCGATTTCTAGTCCAATTTCGAAAAAGGACTAAATCGCGTAAAAGGTACAAGTTGTATTCTAGTACCCCAAATGTGTCTAATAGTTAGAGTATTAAAATTCAGGGCCTTTACAGTGATATTAGACCCCTAAATATGACTTGGCCGGCCATGGGACAAGAAATTTCAAATGGTTAATGTATTTGGTAAGGTGATGTCATATTAGGTGATAAAATCGTACCCTAAGGAATTAGCTTCAACTTTTTCATTTTCTTCCTTCTTCTTTGACCAAAAATATCAGAAAAGAAAAGGGTTTTGAAGCTTTGAATTTTCAGCAAAGAAACTTCCTTGAAAGTAAGCGATTTTAATGCTTTTTTCTTGAAGATTTTTACATTCTTGGAACCCCTAAAGCATAAGCTTTCATAAGAAGGGACTATTTTCCAAAATGATTAAGAGTCTAGGGTTTTTCCATGAACGTATATTTGCTTTTTTCTGAGTTTTTTTGAAAGAATATGAGTTGTAGTTGCCTAATAAAAAACTTTTGTGAACGAAATTTGCATGAAAATACCTTAAAAAGGTTATTGTGCAAAGTTGTAAAATGGGTTGTTAATGTGTGTAATAATGATTTTTGTGAGTTTCTATAGTTATGAAAATGGTTTATCTAGGCTTAAAGAGTATAGAAATTGAATAAGAATCTTGTTTCGAGCCTAGGGGAAATTTGGTAATTTTGGCAAAATAAAGGGGCAAAATTGTAAATTTTTCCAAAGTGTGTCAATGGACTGATTTGATTAGTACATTATTTTAATTAGCTAAATGTGATGTTTTAGATGTTGAAAAACACGATTTGGGCCTAGAACGGGGAAAATTAATTTATGGACGATTACGTCTTTTTCACCTTTGTGGTATCGAGGTAAGTTCGTATGTAAATAATACCATGCTATACATGTATTTAAATGTTATCATCACATGAATTGTACAAATATTAATGTGTATGTGATTAATATAAATATGATGAGACAAAGCCTTGATAAGCGAGGAAATATCCCGTTTGAACCTTAGGAAAAAAATAGGATACGAGTGACATGTCACTAAGAATTATGAGTCTAGATGACTAGCTCGAGAGTGAGCATTTAAATGTCATGAGATACGAGGCAGCTTTAGCTACAATTGAGGAACTTATGTGCAAAGGCTTTTTCGAGTATCCAATTAGTATTCCAAGTGTTCAACGGGTAATCCGATGAAAGAGTTGATGATGGTCCAAATGAGGTAAGTCATTGGTGAGTATGCACTTGAGTTATGTTACGAGTTGTGCAGGTATGTACACTAAGCCTATGAGAATGCCTTGGTATGTGATGATCTATGATGCATAAATAGGTGTTTTTACCATGATGGATGAAATGATGTTGTATTAATTTTGTAAATAATGATCATGAATGAGTAACTTAGCCTTGACAGATTTGAGTTACTGCAGTAGTGTAGCTTTGAAAATACACTAAAAATAGTGGAAAATGAGTTAGAAGCTGAATAAAATATAGAAATAAAGTTTATTGAGTTTAGTTTCTTATGAAAGAAACCGTGTAAGCAAAAGAATTTCCTATAATGAGATATTTGAAGTTGCATGGGACAGAGTTAGAATGACTTCGAAATCCCCTGTTCTGATTTGATAAAATCATTATAAATTTTACAAAAATATTTATGAGTTATAATTTATATTTTATAATCCTTAATGAGTCTATTTTCAATAGAAATAGATGAGAACATTATTCGAGTCCCGTGCTATGAGATAATTGAAGTTTAGTACAGAAGGGTCTGAACCAAAAATTGGCTAAACTGTACTAACTGGCTAAACCAAAAATTCCAGAAATTTTATAGTAGAAAGAGACATGAGTTTAGTTTCAACTAAAATTAACAGAACTTAATTTGGAGTTTTTTAGCTCCAAATATAAATAATTTAGTGACTGTTGCTCAGGAAGACAGCTTGTCTTCAATTTGAGAATATGTTGTAAACATTGATAAAACATGCTAATGAGTTGCTTATTGTTTTCATATGTACTTCCTAAGCGTAAAGCTTACCCCCCCTTTTTCTCCCATGTTCCCTAAGGTTGCCAGGTTAGCTTGGGTTGGAGGCCGTCAAGGATATTATCACACTGTTGAGTTAACGCTATCGGCGTAAGTAAATCCTAATGTTTCGAGTCTATGGCATGTATAGGGTTTTAATGTTGAATGTGTTATATTATGATTTAACCAAAGGCATTGGCTTGTTATTAAGTTAGTATGTAGTCTTATAAATTGGCCTATGTTGGCTAATGACATTATGGGCCTATATGATTATTCTTATGCGTGTATGTTATTATCTCTTGTGATGAGGCTTACAGCATGTATGCCTAGAGATTGAATTGAGATTCATTGATGAGTTAGTATCTGATGCAAGATTAAGTGATTGGTAAATAGTTAATAATGCCTCGTGAATGGTTTGTGGATATGATTATGCATGCTTAGTGATGGACATGAGGTTTGTGACGTAATAATAGTTATGACAAGTATGTGGTAATGATGTAAGTAAATTCTATTATATTTATTGCATAAGAAATTGTCATGAGCATAAAATGTTTGTAGATGCTTAAGAGCTCATTTATGCCATGTTGTATGTTATTGGATAAGTATGTGTGCATATGTTGTGAGGGTGACAAATGACTTGGAAAATAGCCTTGTAATTGTCTACACGGGTAGACACACAGGCGTGTCACACACGGTCTGCCCCATGGGCGTGTTGTCCAACTATGCACCCCTTGCACTTAAAATTTTAAGCCAGTTTAGTACACGGGTAGGTCACACTGGCGTGTGACATGGTCGTGTTTTAAAGTTAGTGTTGCACAAGGGCTAAGGGCACGGGCGTGTCCCAAGCCACACGGGCATGTGTGACCGCACGGTCTATACCCACACGGGCATGTGGACCCTTAAAGCATGAAAATTTTCAGGTTTTTCTTAAGTTCTTGGTTTAGTCTTGAACCGCCTCTAATACATGTTTTGGGCCTCGTAACCCGTTTAAGGGACAAAATGTGTGTGGAATGAAAAGTTTTAAATTGATCAAAATTTTACAGCCCGATTTTATATAGTTGGTTGAGTTTAAGTCCGATAACACCTCGAACCCTATCCCGATGTTGGATACGGGCGAGGGGTGTTACAGGTTAGGACTCTATTTTGGGTTGGACATATTTGTTATAAGCAATCGTTGCATTAGTTAAGTGACTCGTTAATGTGATGTTGCTTAATCTTTGAATATAGTGAAATAAGATTCTTAATTTGGTCGATTGAACGTGCGTACTTTCGATTCTGTTTATCTGGTGTGTGATTCTTTGGAAACTCTATATATCAATTCTATAATTGTTTGACTGATTACGAGCTTTTTCATCTATGTAATTGTCAGTGTTTGGTATGCATTCTTGCATGTACATTATGATTTTGGGTTTGGGAAATGAAAAGAAGGAAGCCTGATATGATTTGGTAGTTTTAACTGCAATACGTCTATATAACAGCTGACCCCACAGTAGATACTTCTGGTAGCTCAGCTGCATGCTGTTATTTACGTGGCTTTGTTCCACATGCATGGTGTGTAGGGTTGGATGGGCCTTTCGAGGTCCTATGTGGTGTGTAGGGCTGGTTGTGTTTCTTATAGCTCATTTGTGGTGTGAATAGGGGATGAAAAGGTGTTTGGCTATATGGGTGGGTTTCATGTTGTTCTGCATTTTGTCTGTCTATCTGTTTGATTGCTAGATTAATGGTATATAGATCAATGTATTCAGTACTGATGGTTCTATTTTTGATATGAACCCCTTCGTATCATGATTCGACACAATTCGACAACATCGAGCATGACCTAAGTTCGAGGGGCCCAAGTTCAAAATGAAGCCTGATCTTAATTTCAACGAGTTGAATTCAGCTCAATTATAGCCCAATAGCTCGATTGTTCATTTTTGAGTTTATTTTAATTTTTTGCATTTATGTTGTTGGAATAAACTTATTTAGTTAAATTAGTTAATTAGTTAAATTTTAGCTCAAATAATTAATTATTTTAATGGAGCCTTAAATCTGGACATTTTAATTTAGTATATTAAATATGTCTCATATTAACATATGATTAATGTGCCTAGCTTAGGACATAGTTTAATGTGTCTAGAATAGAACAAATTAATTAGCTGCTGCTAATTTAATTTGTCCAGCTGCATGAGATAAATTATAATGTTTTTAGTTACTGTCGATTTTAATGTGTCCTAACTCTTTAATTGTTGTTTACTTTGCAGCAAAAGCAAACATGGGACAGCATTAACAAGGACCTGAAGCATTAAAGCAGAATACATGCATGTTCGAAATTAAAAACCAGCAATAAAGGAGTTGCTGGTGCAATAAAGGAGCTGCTGGTGCATTAAAGAGCTAATGGTGCTTAGAACGACATTAAAGGAGTTGTCTATCATGAATGGCCGAATTTAATGCAAGGTGCACTTCCCATGAATGGCCTAGGAGCATGAAAATGTGATTAATGCTAGAAGCCTGTTGGTTGGTGTTTCCCAACTGGCCATTCAGCCAAAAGGTGGCTGAACATTCAATTTTCCAAGTGAATTTAATTCCCGCAGCTGCTTACTCTTCCCCAAAAGTCTACTCGTGTATTTCAATAGCCAAGATGCTGTTCACACAATGTTTTCACACAAGGAAGCTGGTCATTTCGTCCTTTCACATTGAGAGGCTGTTGGGAGCTAAGCTTTCACACCAATGGGACTTTTCATGCGCCTCAAGAATAATAACTTTGCTTATGAACTTTCTTCTGCCCAATAAAGATTAAAAGCTGAACATAATTGTTAAATTGGTTCAACCATTGAATACTTTCAGCATAAGTACTCAGCTCAATTAATTAGATGAATTAAGGAGCTTAATTACTTGATGATTGGCGTCCCCAAAGCAGCTGGAAACTTCAAGGACGTAACTAGGATCTTTCCAAGAAACTTCAACTCATTTGAGCTGAATTAAAAAATATCCATTCATCCTCCCTAACAGTCCATTCGGTTACCCCATGTTTTAGGCTATAAATATGTGTTAAATTTCATTTGAAAAGGTTAAACAACTTTAGACTTTGTTAATTATATGAACTTAATTGTTCTAGTGAGAATTCAATTCTCTTTATTCACTTTAGGACTGATCTGACTTATCGAGATTTCGTCTCGTGGGGTCAATCTCTCCTTTGTTTTATTCCGAACTTATCAACCCCGGTATGGCATTCAAAATATATCTTTGGTTCCTAACTCTCTATAGTTAGCGGGTCAAGATTCTCTTATCAACCTAAGTGCCTATTTTAAGATTCGGGTCAACTTTTCCTATAACGTTGGTTCAATCTTGGCCTTAGCTGATTTTCATCCACCTATCACCAAGTTTCCTTTAACCTTGTTTGATCCTTTCGATAGCCATTTATCCATCCCTCTTTCAGCTTTCTTGAATCATACCATCAACTTGCTTCCATATCCATTACGAAACTACCCACTCGAACCTATCTTCCTTGTTTTCATCCCTAATTTTGCAAACCGTTCAAACTTTCCCAATTTATCGATCGAGCAACTATTACGACTCAAATCATTTTGAGGTGAGTTCGTATCAGTTTTGGTTGTGATAATTGTTTGGATATCAAATTGCCATTGTGATTTTTTTAATTGTAGCACTTAATTTTTGTTTTTCTATTGTTTCGAACTTACACTGAGCTCGTGTAACTTACCCCCCTCAGTTTCCCTTTGTCAGGTATTTTTGTATGTTGTAGCTCGAATCGGCACGTCAAAGGTCTTAGACAGCCACGTTTAGAATCAACTTTAAAAGTATTTTTTATAAATTCTACATTTATAAATAAATGGTTTGAACTGTAAATTTTATTTAGAATATTGTGGTATAAATTTTGGGTTTTATGCACGTAAGCGTCTTTTAGGCTGAAATTTTTGTAATATCGAGATTTTACAACATAGAGTTTTACATAACTTAAATACCGTTTGTTTTCTAGATGGTTAAACTAAAATTTTTCCTACGATCACTTCGGTGATCAATGCAACCTTTGAAATTTGGTCTAAACTTCAAAGCCAAGTTTTGGGGCGTTACATTTAGTGGTATCAGAGTCAAGTTTTGAAAAACTCGACCTGTGTTTGTACGTATCCATGTGTGCACTTGTTTATTATTTAAAGAAAAGGAGTTTTGATAAACCGTACCACAGTATTTTGAAATTATGTGTGTTTCACTGATTTTGAAGAGATAAAATGTATGATACTCTGATGCTGGTCCAGGGTGGAAATTCAAAACTGTAAGATTAGAAAGGTAGATTTCGTATTTATTTTATGCTCATTTTTTGAAAATGTAGATACTAAAAGTTAGTCACATGACCAATATGGATTCTGATGGTAAGTATGATTGTGAGGGTCAATCTGGTAAGACTCTCGAAGAGTCATTGGCTTTTCCAGGACGTGAGCTTGTTCAGGAGTTAGGAGTTAAAACAGTTCCGTTGCCTATAATGATGGACAAATGAAAGACTCTCCCAAAATTTTTATTTATCCACTTCCTATTTTGAAAATAGGTTGGTTGAACTTAAAAACCAGCTTCGGGTAGTGATAACCCAGAGGTTGGTATCGAGGCATTAACTCGAGTGGTGATAGAGGTGTTAGAAAAAGTCTTCGAGGCTAGTTCAGAGAAGAGTAGAGAGTTAGTTCAAGATAAGTGTGTGGATTGTGGGAAGAAAAGGGATCGTAGTCTTTTGAGGTTGGATCATCAGTCTATGAAGTGTATAAGAACACAGTTGGGTGTTAGTAAAGGTTATGCGGATGATTCTAGTAATGGGGTAAGCGTATCAATTTGTGAGCACTGTAAGAAGCGTCATTCGGGCGACTGTTGGAAGAAGTTGGGAGTATGTCTTAGATGCGGGTCCACGAAGTATTGAATTAGGGAGTGTCCGCGACGACATTGAGACAAGTATGGTTGTAGGTTGTTTTGATTCTGTGTGTTAGTTATTTGAATGACATTGATGGTTATTCATTGGACAATATTTATGTGTGTGATATGATAAATAAGTATCTGCTTCAGTGGCTAATTGTTCAGGATGTGTGTTTGAGGTTTGTGTTCGAGTGTCTGTGTATGCAAGTGTGTTGAACTAGTTTATGCGATAGATCTTCAGGTTAGGTGTGTCAAGTGTGGAAGTATAGTATGGTAGTGCTGGGGTTTAGAGTGTGCAGCAGGAGCGTAGTGGTGTTAGAAAACTGTTCTATTATTGGAAATTTCAAGGGACAAAATTTCTTTAAGGATGGGTAAGTTGTAATACCCCAAATTTTGGGGTTAGAAATTCTGAGTTTTGTGACTGGAGGCTTTGAGCAGGTTGATCTACTATGTTTATTTTCGCATTCTAGTGTCAGAATGGCCTGCTGGTGATGCATGATATTCGTAACAGGTTTTAAAGATTTATAAATGAAACGTTCTTGAGACTAACTTATTATCACGATTAAGGTAAGTGTACCTATCGAACAGTAGTATAGTTCAGTAAGATCGGATTGTCGAACCTAAAGGAACTACGAGTACTAGTATTTACTTCCTTTTTATTATCTAGCCTAAAATTTAAGAGGTTTGGTTGTCTAAACTAATTACTAACTAAGAATGCACAGAAAGAAAAACTTGGGAAAATACTTTTGGGAAAATTCGATTGATTGAGACAATACCTAAGGACAAATCCACCTAGACTTCACTTGTTATTTGACTCTGAATCAGACGATTTATTCATTTGACTTGATCCGTAGAAATCCCTAAGTTATATTATTATCTCTCTTGAGACTAATAACGTCTAACCCTAGGTTGCATAATTGAAATCTCTTTCTAATTAACACCCTAGAATTGCATTAACTCGATCTATGGATTCCCTTATTAGGTTTCACCATTATCCAGCAAAATCTTGTCACCCTATCTCTAGGCACGCAATCAACTCTGCTAAATTATGACAAATTTACTATTAGACAGGGTCTATTCCTCCTCTGAATAAGAGCTTAACTTGAATCAATATCCTGGAATATCAAAACAAGAATTAAGAACACATAATTAAGAACAAGTCAAATATTTGTCATACAATTTAGATAATAATAACAAGATTTGTCTTAGGTTTCATTCCCCTTAGGTATTTAGGGGTTTAGTTCATACTTATGAAAGAAAACATCTTAAAAGCATAAAGATAACAAAACATAAGAAAACCCAAAACTCCTAAAGGAACTTGAAGGGAAATCTCCAGTCTTGATGATGAATCCGGCTCTTAAGATGGATCAATCGGCTTTCCTTGAGTAATTCCTTGCTTCCTCTTCTGCATCCCCTTTCTTAAGTGCCTCCTCAAGTGTTTAAATAGGCTTTGGAATGCCTAAGAGCCCTCAAAATTGGTCTTTTCTAAATTGGACTAAACTTGGGTTCGGCAAGGACACTCCCGTGTGACACGCCCTTGTGCGATTACTGAAGGCCGTGGTCAAGGCTGTTAAATGGGCACGGGTTTTGTGATCCACCCATGTAAGTCATGCTTCGATCCTGCCAAATTGACACGGCCGTGTGACACGCCCATGTGAGGAAGTCCAAGCCATGTTGTTTTCCCATGTAGGTCTATTTTCTCTGTTTTCAGCCCGTTTCTCGCTCTTTTTACTCTCATATGCTCTCCTAAGTATAAAACATGAAATTAAAGGATTAGGAGCATCGAATTCACCAAATCTAAGGAGAAACCATCCATAAATGCGTTAGGCATGGGGTAAAAATATGTATAAATTACAGTTTATCAAATACCCCTACACTTAAGCATTTGCTTGCCCTCAAGCAAAACCCTTAACTCACCATCAAAATAAATTCTTCTTAACTTATAATTCCTATTCATAATATCTCAAAATAATCCATAAGTAGTCATACATTGAGAATTTGAATCAAAGAACATCAAAGTTCCAAAACATTCCAAGTTGAGTATTTTATCATGAAAGAATAGGTGTCTCCCTTCATCTAAGTAATTACCTTTGACTTAAAATATCACAGAGTTTCACATCTTCACTAAAGATTCACTCAAATCACTCGAGGTGTTTAAGGACAATACATGAAGCACTCAATAGTCAATAATGAAAATTCATTACCATAGGCTTGCATAAAAATCAAATCTCCACCATTATATATTGAAATGAACATCAATCAAAAGGTCTTTAAAGGGTTGTAATGTGGCTTTGGATAGGGGTGTAGTCACAACCTAAAAGAAAAGGTTAGAATCGAGATTGAATTGAAAAATTGCCTAGATAGAAAAAGTATTTAAACATTAATTGAGTACAACTAAGCTTCTTCTCAGAAGATTGAATTTAGATACTGCGGCTCAACACTATCGAATTACTACTAATATGTAAGTATGAATTTTTTTTCTTAAGAACAAGTCAAATACATAGAAGAGCAAAGCATAGCTAAGCAATTAGTTCAAATCAAATCACGACAAAAATAGGGATCAAATTAGGGGATTTCAACAATTATGGTTTATGAGTTAATATTGAGGGTAAATCATTTAATGGATTGTTAGGCTCAAAGGGGTTTACTAAGGGTTAATTATAAAGGTAGGCTTTTGTGGAGTGAGTGGGTTAAACCTAAGTTCCTTTATCATTTTGACATATCAAATCAAATGGTGTGGTCTTGACATGCATAGTCAAGCAAGTTCTAGAATAACAATTCAATACTGACGCACTCAAAGCAACAATAAAATTGAGTATGAAAGAAATAGTAGATGCTCTAAAGGCTCAAAATCTCACAAAAATTATGGTTTTTTGATGTTTAAACCTATGAATTTCAACTCAAGATAATACCTAAACTTGGGAGAAACAACCTATAAAATTTTAAATTCAAAAGTCAACTTATCATGCTTGATTCTTTAATATCTTAAAGTTTAAACAATCAATGCATGAATACCTAAGTTTTAATTCAAGACATATCAATAAAAATCATAAATTAATCAAAATTCATTCTAATCATGGCATGAGAAGATCACATGAGAATAAGACACAATTCAGGTATTTCTAATGGCAATATGAAAGACCCCCCACACTTAAGATGTACATTACCCTCAATGTACAAAGATAGATATATTGAAAAAGATAGATTGATAATCATAAGATAGGGAGAGAAGTGAAACTTCTTGAATGATAAATGAAATCCTTGAATTGGGGTTATGAAGAATAATCGGCCAAAGCAATGATGAGGGTGAAGGAGGATACTCCGTTGGTGGTAGAGGTTGGGTTCCACAAATGCTGCGCCAAAAGAATATTATATCTCAAGTTGGCTATGGTCGTGGTCGAGCAGGGCATGGCAGTCGTGGAGAACCTTTCTCAGTGGAGTTTCAAGTTCCTGAGTAATAGTGAGCTTTGGAGCTCTTTATAACTATGATAGAATCAAGAACTCTTTTAGTAAATATATAAGGAAGAATAAGTACTCGTAATGAATTAGCATAAATTAAAAATTGCAAAATAATAATTATAAAACCTAATAAAAATAAGATTAAAGAAAAATAAAAAGTAGTCTTAAATGAAAATAAAATGAACAACATAAAATAATAAATAAAAGTTTTTAAACATCTTCATCGCCAGATGGTTCACGAGGTGGGGGTGGCGATGAGATGTGGAAGTGCTGACAAATCTACTGTACAGTAGCATCAATATTATCGAAGCACCGAAAACACTACTGCTCGAATCAAGTAAGGCGCTCAGAGATGTCAGTGTGTGAAGCCGCCGCATGAACTAAACGATGAGGAGGTAGTGGCTGAGACGGTGGGTCCTCGTGATGTGGAGGGACATCATCAGTAATGTCCTCGGGGTCTTCCTCCTCGGTGGACTGGGCAAGGCAATACTAAGGAGGGTGGGTTCCTCGGCGCTTCTAGATCATCCTCATATGTAACATGCTCGAGATGCCCTGTGGAGACATCTAGCCGATGAAAGTGAGGAAGGATGATTGGGCCACTGTGTTGAGGAGCTCGAAGTGTCAAGCCAACCGAGTGACGTAGGCGCCAATAGAGATGACCCCATCCAATGTCGCTCCGTCTGGTGGCGAATGGCAAGGGCAATGAAGTAGGCGAGGTCGAAGATGTGCCCATTCGCCATACTCCATAGGAAGTAGGCGTCGTGAGTGTTGATGACGCTGGTGCACTCTCGCCAGCCTGTCAATGAGTGTGCCAAGATGGCGTGTAGGTACCTCAAGGAGGGAGAGAGAGCCGATGCCTTGGAGTAGCTAGGATCGTAGGAAGTCGAGATGGGGACCAAAGTATCCCAACACTTCGAAGGAGAGTAGTGGATGTGGCAATGGAGGGTGTTGAGCTCGTTGTCTTCCATGAACTCCTCCATATAAAGGCCTAAAGCGATATCGAACTCGGGCACACTTAACTGGCGTACTAAATCACCAAGATGGAACTGGACCGTTCCAGGGTCATCGAAGTTGGTCATGACATCTTGAACATGGAAGGTCGAGCAAAGTTCAAGTGTAAGCTTAAGGTACGTCGGCTCATTGATCGCAAAGAAGAGTTACCATGGACCGGTTGTCAGGAGGGCTCGGACAATGTCAGCCAACTGAACTTGTTCAAGCGCGGTCCAGTCAATGCAGCGGCCCACACCTAAAGGTTGGGCCCGAAGTATCTAAAAAAGTTCCTCCTAATTTCCTTATGGAAACTAGAGGAAGGGGTGTCAGGTTTTCCAGATAGGACCCGAGGATGACACTGTTCCTTTATGCTTCTTCGAGGCGGGAACAACGGTCTTCTTACCATGTGATGATAACATTGTACCTGCGTTGAAAAATCGAAACTCAACCAATACGTCTCAAAAATAGCACAGAAGCACAAAACTAAATATGAAGATTTCATGAGACTTACGTAGTGGATAAAGTAAACAAAACTACTAAATGTATCAGGTTATAGTATTATTGGAATAATGTAACAGGAATATGAATGAATGTATATGGGAAGCATAAATTTCATGAAACTAGGAAAAATGAAAAAGTAGAGCATAATGGAGTAATTAAAATGAAAAAATTCTTATAAACAAGAAAAAGTATTCCATTGTTCTAACTATGAGAATTCATTTAAAATAGGAAAATAGAGCAAAGAAATCATGAAATAAACAAAATAATGAAAGGAGATAGAGAGAAAAGAGTAAACAAACGCAAAAAGAAGGAACTTAGGGCGTCAAAATCGGTGTTGTAGGCCGCGCACGGGCATGGGGGGAGGGCGTGTGGAGTTGCAGCGGCTAGGGTTAGGGATTGTTTAGGAGGGAAATGATGAATAGTGAAGGGTTTTTATAAATTTTGGGGCACATGGGCGTGTTATTTTTGCCCTTGTGTTTCATGAATTTTGAATTTGGGCACGTCTGACATTCGACCCATGCCCATGTTGCTCGGGCGTGTGAGTGCACACGGCCGTGTCGCATGGCCATGTCTCGCTTCATTCGCTTCTCCCACGCCCATGTACATAGGTCCATACCCGTGTTAACTTGACAGGTTCACCCACGAATGATGGGTACGGACGTGCCGCACACCCGTACTAGTTTGGCAGGTTCGCCCACAGCCATGTCGCACGGCTTTCCATTTGCCTTCTCTATTAATAAAGGAATAATCTCGGTTTTCCTTTTAATATGTGATATCAAAGAGGATAAAAGGATGGTAATCCCTTAGTGTGTTAAGGTTACCAATTTAATAATTTAACTAGCTGTCATTTTTAATTATCTCTAAAAAGTTCAAGAGAATGTGGTTGCTCATTTTTTATGGGGTGAACTATGTAGAGATCGGGGCATTTTCGTTGTGGCTTGAAATCGACATCGAATCAACAACATCCTTTCAATGTTTTCAATAAAGATTTCAACCTGATTCGTTCCTCATACATAGATCCGTGGTTGATTATGGCCAAAATAATTTTTTTACTGCGCCACGGGGCAAACAAGCGATCCCAACAAAGCGACCTAAACCTTAAGGTCATACCTTAGACCCTCCTGAAAATGGTAGCTCTTATCCTATTCTAACACCACCATACCAGGTGCATAGCGGTTCAACCTCAAAAATTCTACCTTATATTTAGAAACTAATATATCGCCGTGTTTTAGCTCTATAAACTCCAATAATCGAGCCTTAACATAGTGAGGACCCACAAACTTACTCTGAAAGGCATATTGAAAATAGGCCCAATCAATGCACTCTGGTAGCGTACCCCTAACCACTAATTGTTGCCATCTGTATGCCTCGTCCTTCAACAAGGATACATCACCACTAAGTTTCTACTCAAAAGTGTAGTCCAGGTCACACAATATGCGTTCAGTGGTCTCCATCCAATATTTGGCCACTGTAGGGGTAGTTTCAATAATACCCTTAAACAACTCTGCCACACTTAAGCATAGCCTCTTAGCAATTGTCCCGCGACTATCACTACCAATTTGGGCTCCAACGACCCTTTGTAAGGCCCTTAACAAAGCCTGTGTTACCGGATCATCCTCATCATAGTCATTATCATAGGTCTGATTTTCCATATTCTTACCTCAGTAGTGGGTTCACTAACAACCTCATTAGGTTCATTATTCTGTGTAGGTTCTTGAGACGCAGACAACTCAACCGAAGCCATCGGACGTCGCCCTCTATGACCCTTCGTACCACGAGTTATCACTCTACGAGTATTTATTTTAATGTCTTACAGAATGTACAATTTAGAAGTAAGAATATCTTTATTATAAGAATATATTTATTATTATGTTCAATCTTTTATCATAATTTAACTAATTTCTTTTGCTAAATTTTTAAGCAATAATTTCTATTGTTTTTCTAGAGTTTCAATATTGTTTCTATGACCATGACATTGGACCCTCAAACTTTGTCATTTCATAAAAAAAATATTTTTCAAAATATTGTAGTTTTTTTTAAACCTAGGCTCTGATACCACTAAATGTAATCTCCTTAAATCGACCTAAACATTATAGTGAAATTGTAAAAAGATCACATTAGCCACATGTGTGGCTAACTATCCTATTGTTCTTTGAAAACCTTAGTTACTCCCTCTTTTTTAAGAAAAATTGTAGTTTACCTTTATTAATTTAGAAAACATTTCATTAATTAAATCAACCATCCTTAGGTCATGTTAGAAGCATTTGCATGGTTTAGAAAACACATTGCTTATCATTTCACTTAACAAAAACTTGTTATCTTTTATTGCAGCAAAAAATTCAATTTATAATAGATTTATCGTTAAACCAAGTATCTTGCATTGCCCAATTTCAAAATATGCTTAGCAAATCAAATTGATGTCTCAAGTATGCATGCATGGAAACCTGAAGGCAGCATAAAACCCAAATCATAGTCCAAATAACTTTATAGTCCAAAATCTAAATAAATTTAAGTAAAACTTAAGTAAAATAGATTATTAGTTTGAAGTCCATTGTATTTTCGCATGTCGAGTCCAATCCTGGTCTCGAGCATTACCTGAGATGTTTGAAAATACGAGGTGAGCTACTAGCTCAATGTGAGCCTAAGCAGTAAGAACACTCAATTATCCATGCAAAAGTCAATCAATAAATTAATGCAACATATCACATAACATAAAAAATTATCTTCTGAGAGTGTCAAGGACCTAATGCAATGCATAAAGAATCCTACCCAACCATCTGTTACACACCATGAGTTCCCCAGAACCCATCTACCAAATTCCAAACATTGCGAGCTATGTTCGATGTGGTTAAACTACCATTATTTGTAATGCAGTTATACTACCATTTAAAATGTGATATAATCGTCATCCACCTCATTACTCTCGGTGCAGTGCACTGGCAACATAAATGCAGTCTTAATATGCCACCATTACTCTAAAGGATCTCCTCTTTCATCCACAATATCCCACCCCATGCACATGCATTATGTCATACAAAATACCAGGAAGATCATGTTTTCATCATAATCATATTTCAGTGGCATGGATTACACCCAGTTGTTATAATTTGTTCCCACAAAGTGGTGTCATTTATCAAGCGTTTCATTTCATAGACAGTTTCCAGTGCATGTACAACAAGCTTTCCATGAGTATGTTTCATATCATTTCACTTAAGCATACATTTCATGCATTTAATCTTTATTTTCATTTTAATACGTGCTATACACATCCAACATACATTATATATCCAAACCATTCATGTTATTTCATACCAATACTAGTCATACAAACGATCAGTCAACCATGCAACTTTGCGAACATGCCATTTAGTTTGGCCTTGAGACATATCTAATTTTTCTACCTTAAATTCACTTACTTAACCATTTAACTAAGCCTGGCCAGCAAGCTTAAACATCGATTTAATCACTAAAAATACTATTTGGACATTCAAGTTTATCAGTTAGAACCCACAACTTAACTTTGTACAATCGTAGCACTTCATGCGAAACCCGCTATTCCTCTTTTAGACTTAAATTGAACCTAAGTTAAAACACAACATCTATAACACTCCTAACCCATCTCCATCACCAGATTAGGGTTACGAATCGTTACCATACAATAAGGAAACAGTTATCAATATAACATTAAATAAAAGACATTCAAAACATATTAAACATAAGCATTTTGTCCTTAAATCAAGCCTTCGAGACCCTAAAAATAGCTTTGAGGCAATTCAGGACTAATTTGAAATAAAATAAAAGTTTTAAGAAAAATTTGTAAAAATTAGAAAATAGGGCTGTGTGACATTTGAATAAGGGTGTGTCCCAACCTGTTTCCTCACCTGTGTAACTTACTGAGTCAGCCTATATACTCGTGTTCCAGGCCGTGTGCTACACTAAAAACCTCTCAAATGACATATAGCTGTGTTACCAGGCCATGTGTGTTACACTATAACACCCTAAATTCAGCCTAGACGTTATGGCCGAATCTGGCGATGTCACATGATAGGGCCTTTTGAAGACGAATCATCGCTAAACCATATTTCCCGTTAAAACCTTTAACTAACTTGTAGTTGGTTTTCAAATCGTGTCAACTTTAAGTTTTCCAGTTTCAAATGTCATTTTAAGCGGAAGCTTTCAAAACAGTTGCACAGACATGTGTATTTCGATAAAAAATTTCCTTATTTTGAAACCCGTATTTTCCTACTTCTAGCAGGTATAAGTCATAAACAATGTAAAACCCCATATTTAAGTAAAAATTCGAAATTACCATAATTACAAAAACAAATACCCAAATTATTAGCGAGGAAATAAAATAAATTTAAAAAAACCAAATTAAAGGTATTACGAAACAGTGGTGGTCACTGCCAAATCCTCCGCTGCCCCAATCCGTCTAATTTGGGGATTACCTAAACAAATTTAAACAGAAAAAGGGTGAGTTTCGCACTCAGTGTGTAATCCCCACAGAATACATGCACACAGCATAATATCAGAAATCAATCATGTATATACAATTTGGGCATGAGCCTATTATAGAATCAGTATGGGCCTTAGCCCACTCAGATATAGAATCAGATATAAATTAGGGCCTTAGCCCAGCTCAGGTACAGAGTTAGGAATATATTAGGGCCTCAGCCCAATCAGATACAGAATACAGATCAGAATATTAGAATCCTACCCACCAGCCTCTACACACTATCTCCATCTCGTCCTGCACACCATTTGGGGATATAATCAACCCACACATCCTACACACCATACTGTACCGAAATACGGCACATAAATAGAATATTGCGCTGAGTTGCCAGATAACACGCTGAAAGCCTTTCAGACACTTCCTTCGAAACATCATCAACCCTGGCTGATGCAATGGAACATACCAAATATGACATGCAACATGCAAATAACCGCTCATACATTCACTTCAGTATACATATTATGCTAGTCAGACACCATATAATCAGATCACATAAATAGCGGTCTAAGTAACGCTTATCGACCCTACAGTAGGTCTATAGTCACTCAGGTGACCTGTGCAACCTTACAGATCATTTCAAAAAAATGGGGTCACACACCTCTATGGCCTGCCTTTATGGGGCCACACGCTTGAGTGGCCCAAACGGCCCAAATTGGCTTTGGTCGTGTGGATCACATAGCCTGGCCCAAAAATCCCACATGCCTGTGTGGCCCACACAGCCAATTGGTCGAGCCTGTGTCTCGCACACACCCTCATCGGCCATCACAAGGCCGTTTCATGCGCTCGTGTCATGTGCGCACGGCCTATCTCGTCATTCACAAGCCCGTGTTCAGTCACACGACCCGTCACATGTGCTACCACACGCCCGAGTGATGCTAACAGTTGGATTTTTTGACTTTTCATCAGACTCGTTTTCAGTGTTTCAGGTACCTATAATTAGTGAATCCAACATTGATTTAGCTGATTAATATACGAATTCGATAATTAGGGACTAATGGAGACTCAACATACCGCCGAAAAAAATCTTTCATTAGAGTCGCTAACACAAGGGATACGAAAATCACTGATCAAGGCCTCCTCCTACACCATTATTAATAAAAGAACCAGATTACTAATCAGTTGTTATGAACTCCGCAATAGAAAAGAGAAGAGAAAACTTACTGAACTAGCACGAATGCCAACAAAGATGTAGATTCACGAGAAAAAAGGATGGATTAAGGGAGAAATAATAAGGATTTTAGCAATAATGGGGAAAAGAAAATGGAGAATACAGAAAAGAAGAAGAAACGACGTCAGAGAGTTTGGGGAAGAGAGAAAGATTGAGCTTCTTCCAAAAAGAAAATATTCAAATACTGCCCAATCCCCTAAATCACTCCACTAATCCCACTATCACCAAACTACTAAGAAACTCGGTTAATTCAAATTCCTACCACCTGTTGGCGGCAAAATAAATCCCTTGCCTAAGCAGAGACTTGAACACAAGATCTCCTTCACACTAACATTCCACTTATCCACTAGACCAGCAGACCTATTCTATTATGAACTTACCATAAATTAAATAAAAGCCTACTGATTAAGGATAGGGCTTTATTTAGAAAAGATACCAAAATTTTTCCTAAGACAAGGCTTGAACTTGGGACCTCTCTCACACACCTAGAACACTTAACCACTGAAGTAGATACACACTTGTGTCATAATTTACCAAAAACATATACAAATTTTTTGTGCTACTGATTTACAAAAGTCAAAATTTACAAAAATTTGGGGCGTTAAAACTCTACCCCTTAAAAGAAAATTTTGGCTTCGAAATTTTACATGATCAGAAAATGTGAGGATACTGCTGGCGTATCAATCCTCCGGCTCTCAAGTAGCTTTCTCAGTGCTATGATTACGCCATAAAACCTTAACTAGTGGGATAGACTGTCTCCTTAGAACCTTTACGTCGCGATCCAATATCTGCACCGACTCCTCCTCGAAAGTCAGATCTAGCCTAACCTCGATCTCTTCAACTAGAACAACATGCGTGGGATCAGAGCAGTAGCGCCTCAACATCGAGACGTGGAACACATCATGAATGCAGTCTAGCTCTAAAGGTAACTCCAATTGATAAGTGACTAGTCCCACTCGTTTCAGAATCCAGTACGGCCTAATAAACCTAGGGCTCAACTTACCCTTACGATCGAACCTCAGAACCCTCTTCCAAAGCGAGACCTTTAGAAACACGAAGTCTCCCACAGAATACTCAATCTCATGTCTATTCAGATCCGTATAAGACTTTTACCTATTAGAAGCTGCTTTCAGACGATCCCTAATCAATCTAACCTTATCCTCTGTCTCAGAGATTAATTCAGGACCTGAAACACGTCGCTTGCCCAACTCAGTCCAACATAAGGGAGTACGACACTTACAACCATACAGTGCCTCATAAGATGCCATCTGGATGCTAGACTGGAAGCTATTATTATAGGCAAACTCGCTAACAGCAGATAGTCCTCCCAGCTACCTCGAAAGTTAATCACACAGCTTCTCAACATATCCTCCAGTATCTGAATCACCCTTTTCGACTGACCATCTGTCTGAGGATAAAAAGCAGTACTGAAGTCTAATCTTGAACCCAGAGCCTCATGCAGTTTCTTCCAGAGTCGAGACGTGAAACGAGGATCCCTATCAGAGATGATCAAGACAGGTACCCCATAAAGTCTCACCATTTCGAAATGTAGAGTTTAGCCAACTTTTGCAAAGAAAAGTCTGTCCTAAACGGGATGAAGTGAACAGATTTGGTCAATCGATCCATAATGACACAGACAGAATCCTTCTTAGTGGGTGTTAGAGGCAACCCACTAACAAAGCCCATCGTTACTCGCTTCCATTTCCATAACGGTATCTCTATCGGCTGTAGCAAACCCGAAGGTAACTGATGCTCAGCCTTAACCTGCTGACAAGTCAAACAACGAGCAATGAATTCAGTAACTTCATGCTTTAACCTTAGCCACCAGTACAACTCTCGCAGATCTCGGTACATTTTATTCTCGTTGGGTTGCATAGCATAAGGACTACTATGAGCCTCACTTAGAATCGACAATCTTAAATCCTCATTATTTGGTACACAAATTCGACCGCAGAAACACATTACCCTATCCTTATTAATCCCAAAATTCGTAGTTACACCACTTTCAACCTGACGAAAATGCAACTCAAGAGACTTATCCCCAAATTATTTATATCTGATTTGATCAATCCGTGTTAGTTTCACTTGAAGTTCTACCAACAAACTCCCATCGTCGAATAAACTAAGTCGAGCGAACATCACTCTCAGATCGGTCATAGCCTTACAGCTTAACCCATCGGCCACCACATTAGCCTTCCCAGGATGATACTTGAGGGTACAGTCATAATCCTTAAGCAATTCAACCCATCTACGCTACCTAAGTTTTAACTCCTTCAGAGTGAGGAGATATTTGAGGCTTTTGTGATCAGTGTAGATAGTACACTTCTCACCGTACAGATAGTGCCTTCAGATTTTCAGAGCAAAGACTACCGCCGCCAACTCCAAATCCTGTGTTGAATAATTAGCCTCATGAATCTTGAGCTGACAAAACGCATAAGCAACCACCTTTCCGTCTTGCATCAGAACACGACTGATAAACTGTAATTTATACATATTTTTACCCCATGTTTAATGCATTTTATGGATGATTTCCTATTAGAATTGGTGAATTCGATGCTCCTAATGCTTTAATTTCATGTTTTATACTTAGGAGAGGAAAGGAGAGTGAAAGGAACGAGAAACGGGCCAAAATGGAGAAAATGGGCCAAAGTACGAAATCAACACGGCCTGGACTTCCTCACACGGGTAGCCCACACGGTAGTGTCAATCTAGCAGAATCGAAGCATGACTCACACGGATGGAACACACGCCAGTGCCATTCTAACAGGCTCGAACACGGCCTGAAGTAATCGCACACGGGCGTGTCACATGGGCATGTCCCTGCCAAGCCCAGGTTGAGTCCAATTCGGAAAAGGCCACTTTTGATGGTTCATGGGCATTCCAAATCCTATAAATACACTCGAGAAGAGGAGAAAAGGGGATACACAGAATAGTGAGTAAGAAATTACTCCAAGAAAGTGGATTGATTCATCGTAGAAGCTGGATTCATCATCAAGACTGAAGATCTCTCCTCAATTCCCCTTCAGGAGTTTTCAGTTTTCTTTATGTTTTGTATTCTTTATTATTCTGAGATGTTTTCTTATTTAGTTATGAACTAAAGCCCTTAAATACCTAAGGGGAATGAAACCTAAGACAAATCTTGTTATTATTTTCTGAATTGTATGATAAATATTTAACTTGTTCTTAATTATGTGTTCTTAATTCTTGTTTTGATATCCTAGGATACTGATTCAAGATAAGCTTTTATTCAAAGGAGAAATAGACCCTGTCTAAGAGTACATTTGTCATAATTAAGCGGAGTTGATTCTGCGCCTAGACATAGGGTGACAAGATTTTGCCGGATTAGGGTGAAACCTAATAAGGGGATCCATAGATCGAGTTAATGCAACCCTAAAGTGTTAATTAGAGAAAGGTCTCAATTATTCAATCTAGGGATTAAACGTTATTAGTCTTGAATAGGGATAATAACATAACTTAGGGATCTCTACGGAACAAGTTAAATGAATAAATCGTCTGATTCGGAGCCAGAGTAACAAGTACAGTCTAGGTGGATTTTTCCTTAGGTATTGTCTTAATTCAATCAATTTTCCCAAAAGCAATTCCCCAATTCTATTCTCTGTGAGTTCTTAGTTTAGATAATTAGTTAGTTAAAACAAAACCCCCATTATTCTTAGGCTAGATAATAAAAAGACAGTCATTACTAGTACTACTGTTTGATAAGTACACTTGCCTACATCGTGATAATAGTTAGTTTCAAGAACGATTAATTATAAATATTTAAAACCTATCACGAAGTCACGCGATCAACAACCCAGACCCACATGCGATGCATCACTGTATACCACAAAGTCTTTACCAGGATTAGGCTGTATCAGAATAGGAGCCTGAGTTAAAATAGTCTTAAGCTTATCAAAGCTCTTCTGCTGTACATCATTCCAAATGAAAGAAACCCCCTTACGCAGAAGCTTAGTCAACGGAGCTGCGATCAAGAAGAACCCCTCTATGAATCATTGATAATATCCTGCTAGCCCTAGAAAGCTGTGGATTTCAGACACATTCTTCAACTGTTTCCAACTCAACACAGCCTCAATCTTACAAGGATCAACACAAATCCCCCCAACCGAAACCATATGTCCTAAAAAGGTCACTTCTTGGAGCCAGAATTCGCACTTGCTGAACTTCGCAAATAATTGTTTCTCACAGAGAGTCTGTAGAACCACTCTGAGATGCTCTTCATGCTCGTTTTCAGGCTTAGAATACACCAAGATATCATCGATGAACACCACTACAAACTAATCCAGGCAGGGCCGAAATACTGGGTTCATCAAGTCCATAAATGCCGCTGGTGCATTAGTCAAACCAAAGGGCATAACTAGGAACTTGTAATATCCATATCGAGTCCTAAATGTCGTCTTATGCACATCGGTCTCCTTAACTCTCAATGATGATAGCCCGAATGCAAATCGATCTTAGAAAACACAGAGGCCCCTTTGAACTGGTCGAATAAGTCATCTATCCTCGGAAGTGGGTACTTATTCTTGATCGTTAACTTATTCAACTGATGGTAGTCGAAACACATCCTCATTGTCCCATCTTTTTTTTCACAAATAGAACAGGTGCTCCCTACGAAGACACTGTGGGATGAATGAACCTGCGATCTAACAGCTCCTGAATCTGAGCCTTAAGTTTCGTCAGCTCTTTTGATACTACTCGGTAGGGCGCAATAGACACTGGAGCTGTACCAGGGATCAACTCAATCCCAAACTCCACTTCTCAACTTAGAGGTAAACCCGGTAGTTCCTCAGAAAACACATTTGGAAAGTCCCTTACGATTCTGATGTCTTTAATCGAAGAGTCTCCAAAATCAAAAACACTGATGTAGGCTAAGAATGCCTCATATCCTTTCCGTACCAAATTTTTCACTACCAAATCCGATATCACATTAGTCAGGTAGTCATGTCATTCCCCAATCACCACTACCTCACTTTACTCCTCGATCCTCAAGACAACCATTTTCGTCGCACAATCCAGACTCACCCGATGTTTAACCAACCAGTCCATTCCCAAAATCAGATTGATCTCCCCAAACAGAAGCTCTAGTACATCAGCCAGAAATACTGTCCCTCGGACCTCTAGTGGAACGTCTCTAAACAGTTTACTCACTCGAATAGACTGCCCCAACGGACTTACCACAGTTACCTCACTAGAAGTACTCTCAACTTGAATCCCCAAGGTTTTAGAGATGGTACTAGCTACATATGAGTGAGTAGAGCCTATGTCTATCAATGCCAAATAAGGTACATCAAATATTAAAAACGTACCCGTAATGATGTCTAGAGCATCTCGATCCTCATAGCGACAAGTAGCATAAACCAGTGCAGGCTGCCTCGCCTGTGGATTCCCAGCACCTCTGCCTGGTGCTCTATGACCTCAGCCCAAGCCGCTATCACCCCTGGCCTGACCTCGGCCCCTAGATGGCTGCTGAACTACCTTCGGTGGTTGCAGAGTACTAGTACTCGTAGCTTCCATCTAATCAGTTCACAATGGACAATCTCGAACACGGTGCTCAGTCGACCCATATCTCAAACATGCCCCAGTAGTCCTCCTAAACTCAATCGGATGGCATCTACCATAGTGTCTACAAAGCGCCACCCTAGTAGGTGTAGCAGGAGGCCCAACTTTCATTGGCCCATCAGATCTGGCCTTTTTCTTAGGCCTCATCCTAGAATTTAAGGGCTCCGAAACCCTCTTGGTCTTTCCTCTGTCCTGGTTTTGGCGCTCAGTGCGCTTTACTTTTTCAGCGATCTTCATCTTCTCAACTAGGGCAGAAACATCACGCTCCCTCTACAGAGCTATCAGAATTTGAAACTGTCCCTGAGACCATCCTCAAACAGAACACAACGCTTATACTCGCTCGCTACCATGCCTTGTGCATAACGGCTTAACCTTAGGAATACTCGGCCACTGAACGATCTCCCTGAGCGAGACTAAGGAACTCACGTCACCTAGCATCGATGTAGCTGGCTCTCACATACTTACTCTAGAACACAGTCTTAAAATAGTCCCAAGTCAATCGGTCGAGCTGAGTGCCATCCTTAACCATCAGCCACCACTAATATGCTTCGTCGCGAAGCAGAGAAACAACCCCTTTCTATTTCTGCTCAAGGGTAAAGTCCAAATCGTCCATTATTCTTTTCGTGGCCTCCATCCAGTATTTGGCCATTCTAGGGGTGACTCCAGTGACGCCTCGAAATAGCGCAGCCCCATTGGACCGGAGTCATTTTGTAACTGACCCTCGGCCCCCAAAACCAGTATTGGGCCTAGCGACGCTCTCCAGAATCTATAACATGGCTTGGGAAAGTGCATTGTCCCTAGCCACACGATCATGGAACCCAGTCTCTTTAGCAAGTGAGACCGGCGTCTCGCTTGTATTCAGATTAGGTAGATTTCCAGATGATAAGGACCCAGCTCGAGCCTCTCTACGGCCTCTACCACAACCTCTTGTTCCCCATCCGCCAGTACCTCATGTGCTCATTGTATATTTCAGGATTTATCTGTATTAACATTTTTATGCATTAGTTAACAGTTCCAATATTTTATTAACAGATATTTTATGCAGTAAAGTACCAGAAGTTCAGAGTTCGTTATCACGAGTCTCAGTCTTACTATAGTTTTTAGCATACACTATTTAGAGTTTTATCAGTATAGTATACTACCTGGTAAACAGTAATTTATACATATTTTTACCCCATGTTTAACGCATTTTATGGATGATTTCTTATTAAAATTGGTGAATTTGATGCTCCTAATGCTTTAATTTCATGTTTTATACTTAGGAGAGCATAGGAGAGTGAAAGGAAATAGAAATGGGCCAAAACCGGAGAAAATGGGCCAAAGTATGAAATCAACACGGCCTGGACTTCCTCACACGGGCAGCCCACACGGCAGTGTCAATCTGGCAGAACCAAAGCACGACTCACACGGGTGGAACACATGCCCGTGCCATTTTAACAGGCTCGAACACAGCCTAAAATAATCGCACAACGGAGTGTCACACGGGCGTGTCCCTGCCGAGCTCAAGTTGAGTCCAATTCGGAAAAGGCCACTTTTGAGGGTTTATAGGCATTCCAAAGCCTATAAATACACCCTAGAAGAGGAGAAAATGAGACACATAGAATAGGGGGTAAGGAATTACTCCAAGGAAGCCGATTGATTCATCTCAGAAGCCGGATTCATCATCAAGACTGAAGATCTCTCCTCAATTCCCCTTCAGGAGTTTTGGATTTTCTTTATGTTTTGTATTCTTTATTATTCTGAGATGTTTTCTTATTTAGTTATGAACTAAATTCCCTAAATACCTAAGGGGAATGAAACCTAAGACGAATCTTGTTATTATTTTTTGAATTGTATGATAAATATTTAACTTGTTCTTAATTATGTGTTCTTAATTCTTTTTTTGATATCCCAGGATACTGACTCAAGATAAGATCTTATTCAGAGGAGGAGTAGAACATGTCTAAGAGTACATTTGTCATAATTAAGCGGAGTTGATTGTGCGCCTAGACATAGGGTGACAAGATTTTGACGGATTAGGGTGAAACCTAATAGGGGGATCCATAGATCGAGTTAATGCAACCCTAGGGTGTTAATTAGAGAAAGGTCTCATTATTCAATCTAGGGATTAGACATTATTAATCTTGAATAGGGATAATAACATAACTTAAGGATCTCTATGGAACAAGTTAAATGAATAAATCGTCCGATTCGGAGCCAGAATAACAAATACAGTCTAGGTGGATTTTTCCTTAGGTATTGTCTTAATTCAATCGACTTTCACAAAAGCAATTCCCCAATTGTATTCTCTGTGAGTTCTTAGTTTAGATAATTAGTTAGTTCAAACAAAACCTGATTATTCTTAGGCTAGATAATAAAAAGACAGTCATTACTAGTACTTTTAGTTCCTTTGGGTTCGATAATCCGGTCATGCTAAAACTATACTACTGTTCGATAGGTACACTTGCCTACATCGTGATAATAGTTAGTTTCAAGAAAAATTAATTATAAATATTTAAAACCTATCACGATATAATGCGATCAAGTTTTTGGCGCTGTTACCAAGGAACTAAAATATTAGGAACACTCAATTTTTATTACTTTAGCCATTTATTTTTCTTGCAATCTAATTTTATTTTTAATTATAATTTACTAATTTTCTTTTTCCTTCTTCTGGCAGGTCTTTATAGTTTATGAATAGAAGAAACCCGTCAGGGCCACTACTTTTTGACGAAGAAATCGACCACACAGTTTACAGAAACCAAAGAGAAATAAGGCGAAGCTTAAGATACACAGAGAACAAGCAAGAGGACGATACTCAACCCCTAACCGAAGAGATGGCTGAAAACCAAGGCAATCAGTTACCTCCTGCAATTGTGGCTAATCAAAATCCTGCTCCACGCACTATGTATGATTATGCTAAACCTTCTTTAACAGGAACTGAATTGAGCATAGTTAGACCTACTATAGCTGCAAATACTTTTGAACTGAAACCTAACACAATTCAAATGATACAACAGTATGTTCAGTTTGATGGTTTGGAGGATGAAGATCCCAACACTCACTTAGCAAACTTTTTGGAACTATGCGATACATTTAAAATCAATGGCGTTTCTGATGATGCCATACGTCTTCGGTTGTTCCCTTTTTCATTAAGGAACAAGGCTAAACAGTGGTTGAAATCGTTACCATGAGGGTCAATTACTACTTGGGAAAAAATGTCTGAAAAAATTTTACTAAAATATTTTTCGTCGGCTAAAATGGCTAAATTACGTAATGATGTCTCTTCTTTTGTACAGATGGATTTAAAAACACTCTACGATGCATGGGAGAGATACAAGGACCTTTTGAGAAGGTGCCCCCACCATGGGTTACCATTTTGGCTTCAGGTTCAAACATTCCATAACGGCCTGAATCCTTCGACTCGACAAATGGTTGACGCAGCTGCTGACGGAACCATCAATAATAAAACACCTGAAATCCTTATGAGTTCATAGAGGAAATGTCACTGAATAACTATCAGTGGCAAGTCATGAGGACAAAGCCAACAAAGACAGCCGGTGTTTATAACGTCAATTCAGTCACCATGCTCTCTAATCAGGTAGAACTCTTGAATAAAAAAAATTGATGGTTTTCTTAGTTCTTCACAAGTTCATCCAGTAATGTAGTGCGAAGCAAGTGGAGGTGGAACAAGCCATTCGAAATACCAACCTTATGGCCAAAACATGATAACGAGCAATTAAATTACATGGGTAATAATCTTCGACCTCAAAACAATCCATATAGTAACATTTATAATGTAGGTTGGAAGAACCACCCCAATTTCTCACAGGGAGGCCAAGGAAATCAGCGACCACCTCCGGGCTACCAACAGCCACCCTATCAACAGGAAAAGAAGCCAAACCTTGAAGAGATGCTCACAAAGTTCATATCGGTGTCAAAAACCCGCTTTCAGAACACCGAAACAACACTTAAAAATCAACAAGCTTCAATCCAAGGGCTCGAAACTCAGATAGACCAGCTTTCTAAACTAATCTCCGAAAGACCACAAGGTAGCCTGCCAAGTAATACTGAACCTAACCCAAGAGAACAACTCAACGCAATTAATGTTCAAAATGAAGAAGGAGTCGTTGAGGCTAAACCAGGACCGAGGTAAGGAATAGTGGTAAGCAAAGGTAAATGTGAGGTAGATTATAACAAAAACAAACCAATGACTGTCGAATATAAACCTCATGTGCCATACCTCAACACGACAAGGAAAGACCGCTCAGATGAATAATTTGGTAAATTCCTCAAACTCTTAAAAAAATTACATATTAACCATTTATTGAAGCTCTATCGCAGATGCCAAACACAATGAAATTTTTAAAGGAGCTTCTAGTAAATAAGAGGAAGTTGGACGAGGCATCCCATGTGGAGCTGAACGCAATTTGCTTGGCTATTCTCCAAAATAAACTACCCAACAAACTAAAAGATCCAGGGAGTTTTATGATTCCTTTCTTAATTGGTAGTTTAGATGTTAATTATGCATTAGCTAATCTAGGGGCTAGTATCAACGTCATGCCTTACAAAATGTTTAAGCAACTAGGTCTCAGGAAACCCAAATAGACTAGGATGAGCATTCAATTAGCAGATAAAACTATAAGATTCCCTAGGGGTATTATTGAAGATGTGCTAGTTAAAATCAATAAACTTATATTTCTCGTTGACTTTATTGTTCTAGACATAGAAGAGGATAGCAACACTCCCTTAATTCTAGGAAGGCCCTTTTTAGCAATTGCTAAAACGATCATTGATGTTGGAATAGGTGAACTCACACTCCGGGTGGAAGACAAAACAATCACCCTTCAAGCTCGCAATTTTGGAAACACATCAGAAATTGAAGGTGATCGTTTAAACCATTCTACTAAAACTAACAATATGGTGCAACCTACTTTACAGAAAATGAGTCTGAAGGAAACACATAAGTCATTCTCAAGCAATAGTAGAGGACCTACTCACTAGGAACGAAGACTACAAATAGAGGAGCTAGATGAATGGCGAACACATAAACCGAGAACACACGATAAACCAAAACTGCGCCAAAACAAGCTCGATACCTTTCCAAATCAACTCAAGGTTGGCGATAAAGTCTTATTAGATGCCGTAGATCCTCACATTGTCACTGCCAGTAAGGATTAAGAAATCCCTCTTACAGTACTTAGTATTTTTCCATTCGGTATGATCGAGGTGGGTTACCCCAAGTTCGGCAGTTTTAAGGTAAACAACACCCATTTAAAACCCCATCTTGATGAGATTGATAGCAGGAATGAGGAGTATAAACTCCTCAAACCACCATGATCATTCAATAGAAAGGTAAGTTGAGCTTAGACTATAAATAAGCGTTTCTCGGGAGGCAACCCGAGCACTAACTATATTAACTTCTTTAGAATTTAGTCCTCAACATCTAACTTACTAACGGAACGCTTGAATATAGGTTTTCCACAAGGACACGTCCAAGAGCACGGGCGTGCTTAGGGCCGTGTGAAAACAAGACAACAATTTTTCCCAAACACGAGCTACGATAAAATGCCACGGCCATGCTACATGGCCGTGGTCGAACCTGCCAAAACAACACGGGGGTGAGACACGCCCGTGTGGAAGAACCATGGGTGAACCTGTTAAAACATCACAGGCGTGCGACACGCCCGTGTCTAGCACCCGTGGTCAAACCTGTTAGATTGACACGGGCGTGGGTCTGAATACATGGGCGTGGGAGAAGAGAACAATGTTAGACACGGCCGTGTGCACCCACACGACCAAGAAACACGGGCGTGCACTAAATGTCAGACGTGCCCAAATTCAAAATTCGTGAATCACACGGGCTAAAATTGGGGAACACGGCCGTGTTACCTGGCCATGTGCCCCAAAATCTATAAATACCCTGCACTATTCGTTGTCTTCCCCACTCAAAAACCTTAACCCTAGCTGCTGCAATTCCACGCGGCCTCCTTGCCACGCCCGTGCGCTACCCCCAACTCCATTTTTGACGCCCATTCTCCTCTTCCTAGCGTTTGTTCACTCTTTTCTCGTTTATTCTTACTAATTTCTAGGGCTATTTATCATAATAATATGAAATTTTTCATGTTCCTTTCTTATTTTTATCAGACAAATGTTATATCTAGAATAGTTATTATCTTTCTCATGTTAAAACTTTTACTCATTATATGATTTCTCTACTTTATTTGATTAAGTTAGAAATAGATATTCATGATTAGAATAATATATATACTCATGCCTTTAGTGTTAACATTTTTCTTCCGTCACACATATTGCATTCCATGAAATTCGTTGCCATTTTTATGCCATACAATTGATTGTTTTGATTAACTTGTTAGTCTTAGTAGTTGCTGACATTATGATTGTTATTTACAAATTATCTTCATTTTACTTTGATCATTCCTTAAAATAAATTAATAGTTCTTGATCGCAGATACCATGTCATCTTCACGAGGAAAGAAAACCGTCGTACCTGCTTCGAATAAGAGGAAGGGAGCGTCATCTTCTATGGGTCTAACCACGAAAATTCATCACCCTCTCCTGCAGTTCCCCCGAGGGCCCCAAGAAGAGCTTTTCCAAATAGTTCGGGCTCGACCTTTAATTACGGGCCGCTGCATCGACTGGGCTGTCATAGAACAAGTTCAGTTGGCTGATACGATTCGGGGCCTCCTAACCACGGACCCTTGGGAGCTGTTCTTTGGGATCATTGAACCAACATACCTCGAACTCACGATGGAACTATGCTCAACGTTCCATCTTCAAACCGTAATGATGAATTACGATGATCCTGGCATGGTCCAGTTTCGCTTAGGTGGGTTAGTCTGCCAGCTAAGCGTCCCAGAGTTCGGTGCTGTATTGGGGTTATATATGGATAAGTTCAAGGAGGAGAACGAACTACATACTCTCACTCGACACATACATTTCTCTCCCTCGAAGTTCTGGCACACTTTGGCCCCTGGCACAGCCTCCTACAATCCTAGCCACCCCAAGGCATCAGTTCTCCTACCATCCCTGAGGTGCCTACATGCCATTTTGGCTCACACGATTACAGGGAGGCGAGAGAGCATTGGCATTGCCAACACTCATGAGGCCTACTTCTTATGGTGTATGTCGCACGGCCACGTCATCGAACTAGCCTATTTCATCGCCCTCGCAATTCAGCACCAGACAGAGCAGCATAGGAAGGGGGTCATCTCTATTGGCCCCTATGTTACTCGGGTGGCTCGACACTTTGGGCTCCTCGACACCGCGGCCCAAGAATGATCCTTAACCCTCATTGGCCAGATGTCTCCACAAGGCATCTCGAGCATGCTTAGCATGAGGATGATCGAGAGGCGCCGAGGAACTTACCCTATTCAATATCGTCTTGCCCAATCTACCGAGAAGGAGGTCTAAGAGGACATTCTTGATGATGTCCCTTCGTAGCACGAGGACCCACCGACTCAGCCACCACCACCCCTCGTCTAGTTCATGCGGCGGCTTCATATGCTGACATCTCTGAGCGCCTCACCTGATTCGAGCAGAAGTGTTTTCAACGATTTGACAACATTGATGCTACTCTACAGTAGATTTGTCAGCACCTGCACATCTCATCGCTAGTCCCACCTCGCGAACCATCCAGCGATGAAGGTGTTTAAAAACATTTATTTATTATTTTACGTTTCTTTTTTATTTTTATTAAAACTACTTTTTATTTTTATTAGATTTTAGAATTTTATTTTTAATTATCAAATTCGGTTATTTCTTTACGAGTAATTATTCTTCCTAATATCCCCTAAATAGTTCCTGATCTTATCACAGTTAAATAGGGATCTTAAGCTCATCATCACATAGGAACTAAAAACTCCACTGGGAAGGGTTCTCTACGACTGCCATGTCCTGATTGACCACGACCATAGTTACCACTAGATATAATATTCTTTTGGTGCAGGACTTATGGACTAATGAACCTCTACGACCGCCGAAGTATCCTCCTCCACTCTCGAACCGATCACTCTAAAAAAACTCCAATTCGAGGAATTCATCATACAGGAAGTTTCACTTCTCTCCCTATCTTATTTTTATACTCCAATATCTATCTTTGTACATTGAGCGCAATGTACATCTTAAGTGTGGGGGGTATTTATTTCAGTATCAGAAAAATCCCTGAATAATTACCTTGTTCTCTTAAAAAGCTCTCATATCATATTTAGGATAAATTTTAATTGATTTATGATTTTGATTGATATATCTTGAATTAAAACATAGGGATTTATGCATTGATTGTTTAAACTTTTAGACATTAGAGAATCAAGCATGATAAGTTTATTTTAAAGAATTTAAAATTATAGATTGTTTCCCCAAGTCTAGGTATTACTTTGAATTGGAATTCACGAGTCTAAACATCAAAAACCCATAATTTTGTGAGATTTTTGAGCTTTTTGAGCATCTATTAATTCTTTCATGCTCACTTTTATTATTGCTTTGAGTTCGTCAGTATTGAACTATTATTCTAGAACTTGCCTGATTATGCATGACGAGACCAGACCATTTGATTTGATATGTCAAAATGATTAAGGCACTTAGGATTAACCCACTCATACCATGAAAAACCTACTCCACGATTAACCCTTAGTAAACCCTTTTGAGCTTAACAAGCCATTCCTTGTATTAACCTCAATATTAACCCTTAACCCATTATTGTTGAAATCTTCTGAATTAATTTGATCCCTATTTTTGTCGAGATTTGAGTTGAAGAAATTGCTTAGCTATATCTTGTTTGTAATAAGTTAGCCTATGTTATTTGACTTGTTCTTAAAAAAAAATAACAAACTATGTATGCACATTAGTAATTCCATATTCTGAGAAGAAGCTCTGTTGTACGCAAGTAATGATTAATTCTTTTTCTAGTTAGGTAATTTTTCAATTCAATCTCGATTCTAACCTTTTCTTTCATCTTGTAACCACACCCCCTAACCAAGCCTTACTACAACCCTCTAAAGACCTTTTGATTGATGTATCATCTTAAATTATAGAGGTGGAGATTTGATATTCATGCAAGCCTATGGTAATGACTTCTTATTATTGACTATTGAGTGCTTCATTTATTGTCCTTAAACACCTCGAGTGATTTGAGTGAATCTTTAATGAGGATGTGAAACTCTGTGATATTCTGAATCAAAGGTAATTACTCAGATGAGGGGAGACACCTATGTTTGCATAATTAAATACTCAACTTGGAATGTTTGAAACTTTTATGTTCTTTTAGTTGAATTCCCAGTGTGTGATTACCTATAGATTATTTTGAGATATTATCGATAGAAATTTTAAGTTGAGAATAATTTATTTTGATTATGAGTTGAGGATTTTGCTTGAGGATAAGTAAATGCTTAAATGTAGGGGTATTTGATAAACCGTAATTTATACATATTTTTACCCCATGTTTAACGCATTTTATGGATGATTTTGTATTAGAATTGGTGAATTCGATGCTCCTAATGCTTTAATTTCATGTTTTATACTTAGGAGAGCATAGGAGAGCGAAAGGAACGAGAAATGGGCCAAAATCGAAGAAAATGAGCCAAAGTATGAAATCAACACGGCCAGGACTTCCTCACACGGGCAACCCACACGGCCGTGTCAATCTGGCAGAATCGAAGCATGACTCACACGGGTGGAACACACGCCCGTACCATTCTAACAGGTTCGAAACACGGCCTAAAATAATCGCACACGGGCGTGTCCCTGCCGAGCCCAAGTTGAGTCCAATTCGAAAAAGGCCACTTTCGAGGGCTCATAGGCATTCCAAAGCCTATAAATACACCCTAGAAGAGGAGAAAATGAGACACACAGAATAGGGAGTAAGGAATTACTCCAAGGAAGCCGATTGATTCATCTCAGAAGCTGGATTCATCATCAAGACTGAAGATCTCTCCTCAATTCCCCTTCAGGAGTTTTGGGTTTTCTTTTGTGTTTTGTATTCTTTATTATTCTGAGATGTTTTCTTATTTAATTATGAACTAAATTCCCTAAATACCTAAGGGGAATGAAACCTAAGGCGAATCTTGTTATTATTTTCTAAATTGCATGATAAATATTTAACTTGTTCTTAATTATGTGTTCTTAATTCTTGTTTTGATATCCCACGATACTCACTCAAGATAAGCTCTTACTCAGAGGAGGAATAGACCCTGTCTAAGAGTACATTTGTCATAATTAAGCGGAGTTGATTGCGTGCCTAGAAATAGGGTGACAAGATTTTTTCTGATTAGGGTGAACATAATAAGGGGATTCATAGATCGAGTTAAGGCAACCCTAGGGTTTTAATTAGAGAAAGGTCTCAATTATTCAATCTAGGGATTAAACGTTATTAGTCTTGAATAGGGATAATAACATAACTTAGGGATCTCTATGGAACAAGTTAAATGAACAAATCATCCGATTCGGAGCCAAAATAACAAGTACAGTCTAGGTGGACTTTTCCTTAGGTATTGTCATAATTCAATCGATTTTTCCAAAAGTAATTCCCCAATTTTATTCTCTATGAGTACTTAGTTTAGATAATTAGTTAAGTAAAACAAAACCCTATTATTCTTAGGCTAAATAATAAAAAGACTGTCATTATTAGTACTTTTAGTTCCTTTGGGTTCGACAATCCGGTCTTGCTAAAACTATACTACTGTTTGATAAGTACACTTGTCTACATCGCAATAATAGTTAGTTTCAAGAACGATTAATTATAAATATTTAAAACCTATCACGAAATAACGCGATCACTACCTATAGTGGTCTCAAACATACTAGTAGTGTTTTTAGATAAACTTTTCAGAGTTTTCAGAACACTTAGGGGATCAGCGCCGGAGACTAGGTGTACCACATACTTAGTCCAAAAATATTTCAAATCATTTAAAAATTGTTTCTTCAAAATTAATCCTTAAAACCCAAATCCATAGCTGAATTTTGTAACCTGGCTCTGATACCACTAAATGTAACACTCCAAACTCGGCCTAGACATCATGACCCAATCTGGTGATGTCACTTGATAAGGCCTTTTGAAGATGAATCGTTGCTAAACCTCATTTCCCATTAAAACCTTTAACTAACTTGTAGTTCATTTTTAAATCGTGTCAACTTTAAGTTTTCCAATTTCAAATGTCATTTTAAGTGGAAGCTTTCAAAACAGTTGCGTAGCCATGTGTATTTCGTTAAAAAATTTCCTTATTCTGAAACCCGTATTTTTCTACTTCTAGCAGGTACAAGTCATAAACAATGTAAAGCCCCATATTTAAGTAAAAAATCCAAAATGGCCATAATTACAATAACAAATACCCAAATTATTAACGAGGAAATAAAATAAATTTTTAAAAAAAACTGAATTAAAGGTATTACGAAACAGTGGTGGTCACTGCCGAACCCTCCCCTGCTTCGATCCGTCTAATGCTGGGGCTTACCTAAACAGATTTAAATAGAAAAGGGGTGAGTTTTGCACTTAGTGTGTAATCCCCACAGAATACGTGCACACAGCATAATATCATAAATCAATCATGTATATATAGTTTGGGCCTGAGCCCATTAGAAAATTAGTGTGGGCGTTAGTCCATTCAGATATAGAATCAGATATAAATTAAGGCCTTAGCCCAGCTCAGATACAGAGTCAGGAATATATTAGAGCCTCAGCCCAATCAGATACAGAATGCAGATCAAAATATCAGAATCCTACCCACCAACCTCCACACACCATTTTCGTCCTACCCTGCACACTATGTGGGGATATAATCAACCCACCCATCCCTACACACCATACTATTCCGAAATGTGGCACATAAACAAAATAATGCAGTTGAGCTGCCAGATAACAGGCTTAAATCCTTTCAGACACTTCCTCCGAAACATCATCAACCCTCCCCGATGCAATGCAACATGCTAAATATGACATGCAACATGCAAATAGCCGATCATATATTCACTTCAGTACATATCATGCTCAGGTAGACATCATATAATCAGATCACATAAATAAGGGTGTACGTAACTCTTACCAACCCTACAGTAGGTCCACAGTCGACTTGGGTGACCCGTGCAACCATACAGATTATTTCAGAAAAATAGGCTCACACGTCCTTATGGCTTGCTCATATGGGCCCACACGCCCGTGTGGCCTATACAGCCTAATTGGTTGAGCCCGTGTCTTGCACACGGCCTCATCGGCTATTAAATGGTCATGTTATGCTCCCGTGTCATGTGCGTACAGCCTGTCTCGTCATTCATAAGCCCGTGTTTAGTCACATGGCCTGTCACATGGGCTACCACATGCCCGTGTGGCGTAGACAGTAGGTTTTTTTTGGCTTTTTGCCGAGACTCATTTTTAGTGTTTTGGGTACACACCTGTATCATTTTTTATACCTAAACACTCCCGAGCACTCCAGTACCTATAATCAGTGAATCCAACATTGATTTAGCAGATTAATATACGAATTTGATTATTAGGGACTAACGGAGACTCAACTTACTGCTAACGAAAATCTTTCGTTAGAGTCGATAACACAACGGACTTGAAAATCGCTGATCAAGGCCTACTCCTACGCCATTATTAACAAAAGAACTAGATAACTAATCAATTGTTATAAACTCTGCGACAGAAAAGAGAAGAGAAAACTTAGTGAACTCGCACGAGTGCCAACAAAGATGTAGATTCATGAGAAAAGGATGGATTAAGGGATAAATAATAAGGATTTTAGCAGCAATGGGGAAAAGAAAAGTGGAGAATGCAGAAAAGAGGAAGGAACGACGTCAGACAGTTTGGGGAAGAGAGAAAGATTGAGTTTTTGCCAAAAAGAAAATATTCAGATACTGCCCAATCTCCCAAATCACTCCACTAATCCCACTATCACCAAACTACTCAGAAACCCGGTTAATTCAAATTCTTACCACCAGCCGGCAGTAAAATGAATCCCTTGCCTAAGCAGAGACTTGAACATAGGATCTATTTCACACCAATACTCCACTTATCCACTAGACCAGCAGGCTCATTCTATTATAAACTTACCATCAATTAAATAAAAGCCTATTGATTAGAGATAGGGCTTTATTCAGAAAAGATTCCAAAAATTTTCCCAAAACAAGGCTTGAACTTGGGACCTCCCACACACACCCAGAACACTTAACCACTGAAGCAGATACACACTTGTGTTATAATTTACCAAAAACATATACAGATATTTTTGTGCTACTGATTTACAAAAGCCAGAATTTATGAAAATTTGGGGCGTTACACACACAATCGTGTGACAGCCTGTGTGAACCCAAAATTTATTCTTAAAGAAGCCATTTCAAATCCATTTTATAATTAACCATTCAAACCATTTGGGCACAAATTTAAGGGATTAAAACACCATCCAAACACAAATAAACATACCATTTCAAACATCGTAAATCACCTAGCCAATATGCCATTCAAAGGCACCAAAATTGTAACAAATCATTAATTACCAAAACATGCCAATATTGCCTCATTTTATGCATAACAGCCTAGCTCAAATTTGTACCAAAATATATCACATATGACCATTTGCAAGCCATTAAAACATACCAAAAGAACCTCATTTACAAACACTTACAAGTGACCGAAAAGACACAACTTAATGAGGTGTTAAGGTTCACCAACCAAACATAAACTTTAAAAGTTTAAACATACCAAAGTAACCATTTATACATCCATAAATTATCAATACAAAAGACCTATACATTTCATTATTAACCTTGGCCAAAATATTCAAAAACTACCGAAAAGATTGTTGGGTAGTGTGATAGGTCTCCGATGAGCTTCCAACTAATCGAGCTTCTGGTAATGTATAAAACAAAGAAAAGTAACTATGTAAGCAACAATTGCTTAATAAGCTCGTAAAAACTTAAACATAACTTACCATTTTATTTGCGCAATCTAAAGCATAAGTAATATCAACCAAAACCATAAGCTTGGCATAAGCCTATACAAGTATTATCAACTCATAAGTAAGTATACTTGTCCATGTTAAAAATGAATTCAACCATAAGATATGTAGTTTTCCAAAATATAAACACAACATTTAACTCATTAATGTTATCATAAGATCTTGATTCATTCCATTTGCATATTTACAATTTTATTTCCTTTTCTTACCCATTGAACCATCTAGAATTACATCGGATACTCGGGAATGCTCACACATAGTGTGTCTTTTCTTAATCGTAACCTTTCCTTTATATCAATGCCCACAGAAGTTGTGAAATGGGCCTGCCCACACGAGCCGTGGTTTGAAATGTTAACTACACGATGCTACTCACACGAGCTATGGAGAATTCGCAACAAATGCAAGATCTCAACCATCAACAGGACATTCAAGACTAGTACCCAAAATATAAAAATCCCTAAGGACATGTCATTTGTACCCTAAGAATTCTTAAGGTTCAACTAGGACTTGTTATTCGTCAATTCATAATGGTATGAATACATTTATATTACAACAACATGGAAAATATTCAAATTTAGCTAACATTAAAATGATTACAATTCATACGAACTTACCTCGACAGTTAGGGGCGTAGTAGTAATATTGAACTATCCGAAGCTTTAGCTTTTCCTCGATTTAGGTCCAATTGTGGTTTATCTTGCTATGCTTCAAGGAAGCTTGATCGAATATCTCATCCTCTCCAATGTCTATTTTAGGGTTTGAAAACAAAAAATAAAGATGATACCATCTTTGTTTTATGTTTTATTTATTTAGTTATTCTTTTATTTACCAAATTATTACTTTAACCATTAAAAACTATCAAAATTTCATTTAAATCATGTCCATGCACATCCACTAACATGCTAAATGGTATATTTACCATTCAAGTCCATTAACTTTCATTTTCATAACCATTTAGCCATTTTAACTAATAGAACTCAACTTTTACACCTTTTATGATTTAGTCCCTTTTACTTAATTAACTATTTAAACTTTAATATTTCTTAACGAAATTTTAATACGAACTTAATATAATCTTGTATACATTAAATAAACATTAAAATAATAATTTACTCATTGGAATTGTGGTCTCGAAACTATAATTTCTGACACCACTGAAAATGGGTTGTTACAACATTTATTGAGTTTAAATGCTGCTAAATCAGCCTTAAAACACCCTCTAAGGATTCGATCAAATCAGTGTTACAACAACTAAATTTTATATTCAAATTGACTAGCCTAATTACATTAATTCGATGCGAGATGCCCGTGCGATCGACTAACGGCTTTACTGCTGGTTCGGGGTGTTTAAATCAGTGACTTACACAATAAACTACTAAAAATTAGTAGCTAAAACACCAACAATTAACCCCAATTCATCTAGCCAACAGATCCCTTAACAAAAGAATCAATACTACCCAATAACCCGTAAACAACTACACTTACGCTTCCCGATTTGTCATATCTGAGTTGTCGAATGATTAAGATCTAATTCTCTTAAATCATACATGATTAAATGATGATTAGGAAGTGGTTTATTGGATTAAAAAATTTTTGGAAATAAGTGGTAAAAATAGTAAAACTCGGCAACATATTTTACTAAATAAAACTCAAATCGATAATCACAAAAATGAAAGATTTTTGGGCGACAACCACCACCAGCAGCGGTAGTTTTGGGGACAGCTTTAGGCGGCTCAAAAGGTGTGTTTTAAAGGCTGAAAATGACCATTTAAATTAGTATCCAACACCAAAATTCCATATCTGGAATAGGGAATTTTCTACTGAAAAATTAGGAAGAAAAACGGAGGAAAAAGACACTTACTTTAGAGATATTAAGAGGCGGCAATGGTGAACATTGTGGCAACTATGGAGATCTTCTTTCAAGTGATAAAAATATTATATTTAAGGCTAGAAAATTAAGGGAAAACGATAGCAATGAAGGGAAAGAAAATGGTGCAAAAATCCACTACTAATAAAGAAAAGATAGAAGGCAAAGAACGGGTTTTGGGTGGCGGCACAGTGAGGGAGAAAAGAAGAAAACTTGAATAGGAAGAGGAAGGGGTGCTAGGGCTGGAAAAAGAATAAGTAACGGCTGAAAATTTAATGCAAAAATGATATTTGTACCTAGGTTATAAGGTATGTGCGGCATAAAAATAGGGGAAATGAGAAAATTTTGCAAAATTAAGCTATTTTATAAGGGAAGGGATTTAAACTCGAGACCATGAGCAATTTGCACTATCTCCTCATTTTTCTTTTAACCACTGGGTCACTTACTCATCTTTGAAATAATTCTACATTCTTTTAAGCAAAAATTTAGGATGTTACACTAACAACCCTTATGCACATGCCATATAGTATAGACTCAAAATAAACACATCACTGCCATCTTTGGATAGTTTGTGCTCCCTCGCTAATCTGGGCCGATAGTTCCAAAAAATGAAAATTTACAAGGAAAGTAAACAACTAAGGTAAGCATTAAGAATGCTTAGTAAATTCAAATGGTAACTAAAACAACCTTGATCATCAAGGCATAGTTAACTAATTTATTTGGCAACCAACTTAACAATCCTTTGGCACATTATGACATATATATAGATATAACATTATCAATTATATCCATTAGTTACATTCTAGAATCATAAGTAATATCAAAACTTGAACAAAGTCATGTAACAATCCATATATCAAGAATTACTAAATATCATTTCATTTCCATTCCATAGTTTATTTTTCATTTTCAATCAACTAAATATGCCCAATGTAACTATAGTAAAATGGAATCAAATACACGGGAATAAGTTGCTCACACAAGCTGATAGTATATCAGGGTTCCTCACACAAGTTGAAATTATAAGGAAATTGCTCACATAAGTTGACATTATATCAAGGTTACTCATCCTGGCTAAAACTTCAATACGTATAACCCCAGAATCTATAACAAATTCTAGACCTTGTAATGATATGTATAATCCCTGATCAAACAGTGTACAACCCTAATAGCATGTCATACGTTTCCCAACCTTTTTTTCTAAGTTCACTCGAGCATCATTTTTGTATAAATGTCATTACCAATCCCTGTACATAATTTCATTTTTCATTTACGAGTTGTACAAGCAATCAATATTCGTATTTACACCCTGTATTGTTTTAACATAGTCAATATTTATACAAATTTACAATTCAGTCCACTTTAAGACATATGTGCCAAATTCACTAATTCTACTCAATTCTAATGTATAGATAACTTCAAATATAATTCATATATAAAATAAAATAGAGTGGTAAGCTCCATATGAACTTACCTAATCAAAATATGTAAAGTGGATACTTTAGGGGCTAATATGCAATTTTAGCTTTTTTCTCGATAAACTCCACTTCGATCCAGTTCTTGATCTAAACAATCATTTTACATCATCAATCAATACCAAATATTCTTATTCTATGTTGTGATATGTATGAACCTATATGAACTTGATTTTTTGAAATCCTTGAAATTTTGCATTTTATTTAATTTAGTCCCCGAACTCAAAATAAGCATAACTTTAAATTTTTAGCTTCAGTTTAAAATATGATTCCACATATTTTCATTAGTGTAATGCCCCAAAAATTTGAATATTTGATTTTTTAAATTTGTCATTAATAAGTATTTTCTTATGTGGTTAAGGGACTTGATTGTGTGTTTGAGGTCATGGGTTCAAACCTCACTTTTGGGAACATTCAGTTATTTTTGTTCCTATTATTATCTTGGTTCATGTGACTTAAATTCTATTTTGTTTAATCTATGTTAGAATAAGCCTACTGATTTTGTAGTAAGGTGTTAGCTTATCCTTGGGTCTTGTGTTCAAATCTTTACACGACCAAGTGGAAATATTTTTGTTTCTTGTGTGTGCCTTTCACATGTTAGAAGTGGGATTGAGTTTAAATTCTGAAATGTGATAGTTGGTTGGGAGTGGGATTTGTTTTAACTTTTATCCCTAAAAAAAACTCCTAAAATCTCTCATATTATTTTCACGTTTCTTCTTTCTAGTCTTCTTTATTTTGTTCCACTTTTTTCTATTTTCTATTTTCGTTCCTTATTTCTATTTCCCAAGCAAATTCTTATTTCAATTTTGTTCTCTTTTTTACTAATTATTGGTACTGTTTTACTCGTAATCTCTATTTTTTTTCAATGCCTTCTCTATTGTTCTGATCTTGTGTGTTTTTGGAGTAGTTTAGACTATTTTCTTTTGTTGTTTGTAGAGGTTCTTGTTGAGGTTATGTAATTCTTTATGATGGAGGTGAATTTGGTTATTGATTTATATGTTGCGTGACATTTTAGGAGAAGATCGAGATGCGTTTGGTGCTCCTCCAACAACCTAAGAATCGTGTAGTTGTTGTTCAGTCAGTGGTAAGTGTATGAATGTGTTCTTGGGGGTCGATTGAGTTCATTTGTGGTCAAATTCTTGATTAAGTTTTGCAAATCATTACTAAAATTAGTCGTATAAATGGTTATTTTAGGTTTTGGTATTATCTGGGTTGAATTTGCATAAAAAAATACCTATGTGCGTTACGAAAACCCTAGAAAATAGCAAATGATAAAAGCTAAAATCTAAAATTGTTGATGCTACACGGGTGTCTGATACACCATGTGAGCCACACGATTTAGGCCAATTGGGTCGTATAGGCCATACGGGCATGTATGAGACTGTGTGCCAGGCTGTGTGGGCCACATAGGCTAGCCAAGTAAGTCGTGTGGGCCACACGGTCGTGTGGGCCTAAAATCTAAAATTTTTCCCTAGTGTTGTATTCATTGTTCGAGTCGAACATAAGCCTTTCGTAGGGTCCGTATGATAAAAATTAGGTTATAAATCATGACATATGTTGTTCTGTTGTGTTAAATACAGTTAAAGTACGCATGATTAATATGTTATATGTTCAGTATGTTCTGAAATGAAAAGTATGATCTATAATGTGATAAGTATGATTTTTTATTAGATAAGCATTATTTTTACCTATTATGAAGCATGTATTTTTGGCATCTATTAGTTCTGCATGTGCATTTAGGGTAGAATTTGTGTTTTTGGAGGAATTGTGGGCAGTTTAATTTATCTGTCGTATTTGGTGGCTCAACCACATGTATACTATATTTGGCGGTAAATCACTTATTAATCTGACAGCTGGGATGCAAATATTCTGAAAAGTGTCATACTGACACTAAACAATGTGTAGGGATAGATAGACATTTAATACCCTATATGGTGTGTAGCGGATGGGGGTAGAATTGTAGATCTGCATGTATTATGTTCTGATTCTATTTCTGTATATGAAATATGTCTATTGAAATCTGAAAGCTTGTTTGAATTTGTATCTATTGATTTTATTATGAGTTACACACTGAGCTTGTAAGCTCATTCTCGGTTTATTTGATTCTCAGGTAATCCGCAGACTGAGGCAAGTCGGTGCAACGAAAGCTCATTTACTTATTTCTGTTGTGTAACTTTAACATATTTGTATTTAATTCGGTTGTTTTTGGACTGTTTTGGATTGCTTTAAAAGTTTGGATTTTATTTTTTATTTTTGTTCTTAATTGTTTTGACGTATTTCTTATGACAATCCCTTTATTTGCAAAACCATGCTTTTCCAATAACAAATTGTATTTTTTCAAAAATCGAATTAGATCAAGAATTTCACTGCAAACTTAACTGTTTTGAAAGTAAAAGTAGTTAACGATTTCTTCAAAATAGAAAGAAAGATATTTCCCTATTAAGCTAAATTTTACTTAGCAAGAGCTAGCGTCATTTTACAAGTCAAACGGATTCTGGATTTTCAAATAAAGTGCAGTAACTTCTCCGGATCTGGCCATAAGATCTAGGTCAGGTTTGGGTGTTACAATTATGCACCTTATACTTTCTATTTCTAACAAAATTTCATAACAAGTTTTACAATTATTCAATTTCGTCATTGATGTAACAAAGTTAATAACAGCTAAATTAACTTTACAATCTAGTCCTTTTTATATTATAAGCATAAAATATATCTATTTCAAGCCAATTCTTCAAGAAATCAATAATGAAAACTTTCTAAAGCTTTAATATTTTTACAAATTGGTACATGGGCTAGCTAAACAAGTGCTCATGACCTCAAATCCATAAAATTACAATAAAACGACTTGAAATCACCTACCTAATATTGGTTGAATGTTTTGAAACCCTTGAAGCTTTCTTTCTTTGTTTGTTTAATGTTTAATTTACTTAATTAATCTTATTTTGTTGACTTAATTAACTACTAATCATATTTTAATGTATAAGCCATCATTATCCACTAAAACTTAGTTAAAAATGGCTTAATTATTATTTTAGACATTTGGTTAATTTTTATTTAAATCCATTTAGCCATTGGTTAATTAAAAATCTATAACGATTGAAATTTACAATTTAGTCCCTAAGCTATAATTAACTATTAATTCAATAAAATTACTGAACCGATCTTTAACATATCCCCATAAATATTCATATTTAATATTTATGAACTCGGTTTATAGAAATAAGGTTGAAAAATGGCATTTTTGGTACTTCTGAAAATCGAGCCGTTACAACTAGGGAAGCCAACTTCATTCTTCAAATGCTGGTGAGCAGGTGAATTCTCATCAACCTAAGCTAGGATAAGTTTCTTCTACAATTGGCAAGAATTCAACATTTCCAAAGCATGATACTATTAAACTTGGTGAGAACAACTTTCTTTTATTGAAACATAAAAATATGTTGATTCTTAAAGGGTATTATCTGCAAGGATATGTTTTGTGTAAGGTCCCAAAATAAACCCAGTAGTTTTGGGTATGCTTATCAGGTTTCGAGTGAAAATTGAGAATTAATCGGGTTAATTAGCAATTCATATTCTTAATTAGTTAGGTTAATTTCATCTAAAAATAGGTAAATAATATTCAGAAAATAAAAATATTTTAGAAATATTAATTTTATGGTTTTAAATAATTTTTGGGTAAAAATAAATATTTTGGGTTAAATTGGAGTTTATAAATAATTTAAAATGGGAACTTAATTGGGTGCTTTAAAATATTAATTAAATGGGACTAATTTGAAAAATAAGGGATAAGAGGTTTTATAGCAAATAAACCATATTTTCATAATTTTGGAGGGAAAGGAGCAAATTGTAAAACAAGGGAAAAGAGGGAGTGGCCTGATGGCAAATTCCCCAAATTTTGAAAATCAGGTGGGGGTTTTCAGTTTGAAAACTCAACACTACCTCACTTTTCACTCATTTTTCACCCGAATTGAGAGCTTTTTCTCTCTCTTTTTTGCTTTTTTTCATAAACCAAACATTAGAGAATAGATCTAAACCTTTTCTCCCCCAAAATTCTCTCTAAAATCCTTCGAAATAATTTCAAAGTCGGGCAAAAAGTCATTCGAATTTCTTCAAGAATTTGATTCAAACTTCCAAATCAATGATTTGAGTTAATTAAAGGCAATCATCATATCTAAACTTTTTTTTAAGTTGATTTCAATCAATATTTGTTAATTAAAGTGATTATAATGAATTTTCACTTAATTTCTTCTTTCTTGAACTTGAGGATCACCAATGTTGGATCTTTATTTTGAGTTGAAATCCAAATATTAATGGATATCTAAGCTCAAAATAGGTCTAATAAGAGGTTTTTAATCTTAAAACAAAAGATCAAACATGTTTATGTATCAATTTTGAGAAATTCGAATTTGATTAAAACATGGATGATTTTTCCAGAAAATTATGAAATGGATTAAATGATGAAATTAACACTTAGAATACATGTTATTGGACTAGAAATGAAAATTAGAAGTGGTTTGAGGTGCTAAAAAGGGAGTTAGTTTAGGAATTCCATATTTTGACTTAGTTGTGCAACATCTGTAAGGTAGTTTAGAGCAATGATTTAGATTCATATACTTTATAAAATTTTGTGTTTCTTATTGCTATTGTTAGTTTGTAATGCATACTTTGTCTCTGTTAAAGCTCCACATCAAGAGGAAGAATGTGCAATTAGAATTGAAGCTCAAACTTGCTTGTTTGAACACATTTTGAATAAAGAGCTAAGTGTGGAGGTGAATGATATTAAGGGAAATTTGGTAAATTAGCCTGATTATGTGTTAAATTAAAGGTTTAATTGGTGTTATTAATGACTGAATTGCATATTGGATGGTTGCGTTTGCAAAATAGGTTTATTTTATAAAAGAGCAAATGGAATTTGTTTTGTAAGTTGTGTATTATGCTTTTAGCATGATTAATTGTATGGAATTAATTGATATTTAGAGCATGAATTACAGATTTGTTGAACATTTGATAAAGGTGTTCTAATTGGTATATGAATAGTGGGAAAATTATATTTGCTATGCTTAATTTATTGTTGTTAAAATTGCTTAGCAACATGCTTTTGCTTGCATTTTAACATCATAAATTAAGTGATTAAACAAAAGATTTTATGCCATGTATGTATGATCATATTGGCAACATTGCATGGTGGATCCATTGGATATAGTTGGCACGCCATAGGATTTGTGAGTACTCACCATTATTTGTGATATTGTAAGCATCTGGTGTAACACCCTCGCCCGTATCCAACATCGAAATAGGGTTGAGGTGTTACCTAACTTAAACTCGATTAATGTAGGGAAATCAGATTATAGAATTGGATCAAATTAAAACTTTTCGTTTCATAAGCAATATGTCCCTTAAATGGGCTTACGAGGCCCAAAACATACCTTCGAGGTGATTAAAATTTAAACTGAGAACTTAGCCCATGCCCTTAGCCTGTGTGCATCACTAACTTTAACGCACGGCCATGGCACACGCCCGTGTGGCCTACCCGTGGACAATACTGACTTAAAATTTTAAATGCAGGGAACGCACGACCATAACACACACCCATGGGGGTGAGCCGTGTGTCACACACGACCTAGACACACGCCTGTATTGTTGCCTATGTGAACCAACTAGGCTATTTTCCAAACCATCTTATCACTCAAATTACACAACCTACACAAGATCATTTCAATATACTAATTCCACCCCAAAAGACATCAATTCATCCATAGAAAGAACATCATATGCATTTACCAAAATGAATAATAGCCATTATCTATGCTCAATACAAAATGAAGGGCTTTTAACTTAAGCCAATATACATAAACAATTTCTCAATATTACAACATCCTAGTCTAGCCCTATACATGCAACAATCAAAAATATAAATCCAACTATACCGAGTATTACGGTTGATAGTGTGATCGATATCTCTAACTTCAAGGGATCCTTGAGCAATCTGGCAGTACTGAAAGAAAAGAGAAAGGAAAGAAATTAAGCATAAGACATAGTAAGTTGCATATAAATAAATATACAACAACAATTTGACCATTTATCATCATGCTCATAGCTCAAAGGTAAGCATAACTTGACTTACTCATTACCATCTACTCAAGTCACATTTTCTAATTGGGCTCATTACTCATGCATACCAAATAGGTACCTATAACACTCACAACATTATCATACTTTCCTTATTAAATCTCTTCCTTAACTCTTAAATTTGAACCTTTTGGAGTACTACCGGATATTCTATAAGCCTCAAACATGGGCTAAGTTACCGATGCCATGTCCCAGACATGGTCTTACACTGGCTATCATCATCGTGGCCGAGGCCATGTCCCAGACATGGTCTTACTGTAGCTCTCGTATATAAGTGCTGATGCATGTCCCAGACATGTCTTACACTAGCACAGTGCTTAGCCGATGCATGTCCCAGACACGTCTTACACTGGCTATCATCATCGAGGCCGAGGCATGTCCCAAACATGTCTTACACTGGCACTCATCTCTACGCCAATGCCATGTCTCAAACATGTCTTACACTAGCGATCATAATATAGCTGATGCATGTCCCATACATGTCTTACACTAGCCCTCGTCTTAATGCCGATGCCATGTCCTAAACATGGTCTTACATTAGCTCTTACATAACCCGATATTATGGCATAATATCGGTTTGTTTCTTGGGGTTCTCACTGGATCTTTCTACTATCTCAAACATTAATATGCATACTCAGTTCAAATTCTAGAAATTCATGCTATATCAAATCAAAAACAATCTAACACATTTATTAACAATATAGTTTATCATTTATATACAACTTACCTCAGTTTACAAAAAGTACTTGACTAGACGGCTTAATCGAATTGCTTGGCTTTGCTCCTGTCTAGGCTTGATTTTGGTAAATCTTGATCTATAATAACAAAATGCACTTATTTAGTCACTGATTACAATTAGGCATTCAAAATTTCACTTCTTTGGTAAAATGACCATTTTACCCATAGACCTTGGCAAAGTGACCATTTTACCACTATAGCAAGCCTAGCAAAACTCTTTTTACTGCTATAGCAATCCCAAATTCCCACTATTTTGCACACTTATCAACTATTCTACAACTTATGCAAAATAGCCCCTTTAGGTGTTTTATGCTAACACCTTTCACAAAAGTTGTTTATGACACAACTAGGACTCATATTCTTCCATAAAAACTTAGCAACTATCACAAATACATTCATGGCAAAATCCTAAACTCTTGACCATCTTGCAAGATATCACCCTCATTTGAAAGCTCATGCTCAAGGTTTCAAAAATGTGAAAATCTGAAGAAAACTCATTAAAATCACTTACTTGTGAGATGAATAAGTTGCTGAAAAATTTAAGCATTCAAACCCCTTCATGGCTGAAAATTTCGGTGGATAGAGATGAGAAGAAAAGAATGACAACCTTTTTCTATTTGTTTCTTTTTGGTCAAAATAGCTACCAAATTTCTACCTACTTTAAAATTGTCTCATCTATTCTCATGCCGGATACATCAATTAAGGGCCTATTCCCACTAATACCCCAATTTGGTTCTTAATAAAAACACCTTAGCATCAATTATGACTTGCACTTATGCGATTAGTCCTTTTTCGCAATTGGCTCACAATCGTTAACATTAACTCGTAAAATTTTCAAACACTAATATATCATGCTATAATCTCATAATATAATAAAATTTCCCAACTCGAATTTGTGGTCCAGAGACCACTGTTTCGACTAGGCTCTAAATCGTGCTGTTACATTCCTCCCTTAGGGATTTTCGTCCTCGAAAATCTTACTGGAATAAGTTCGGATACTGCCTCTCAGAGACTTCTCAGGTTCCCATGTGGCTTCCTCAATCCATGTCTATGCTCCTTCACAAGCGATATACTCTTATTCTTAACTGTTTGACCTCTCGAGCTAATATCTTGACCGGCTCCTCAGCATAAGTCATATCTGGAAGAATCTCAACTTCAGTTGGCGTAATACGTCGAAAGGTCAGATCTATATCGCGTAACATGACACGTAAACACGTCTTGATTTTTCTAACTCGGCGGCAAATCCAATGGTAGGCAAAGGCCCTACTCTCTCGGTAACCTCATAGGTCTTATCAAACGAAGACTCAACTTGCCTTTCTACCAAATCTGAGGACTTTCCTCCACGGGGAAACTTTCAAAAATACCTTATCACCGACCTCAAACTTAATCTCCTTTGTTTCAATCTGCATAGGATTTTGTCTATCCGATGCGGCTTTCAAACAGTTGCGAATCACCTTAACTTTTTCCTCAGCCTCTTTGATCAAATCAACCTCGTGAATCTCACTCTCTCTCAACTTAGTCCAGAATAAGGGTTCAGCACTTCGCCCGTACAAAGCCTCCTAAGCTTCCATTTTAGACTCGACTGATAGCTGTTATGTAGGCTAATTCAACCAATGGTAAGTATTTTCCCACTTCCTTGAAATTCAAAAACGCAACACCTCAACATGTCTTCTAAGATTGTATTATCTTCTGACTGTCCGTCAGTTTGCGGATGAAATGTCGTACTAAAACTCAACTTGGTTCCTACAGCCTCTTGCAACTTTTCCAAACCTCAAGGGAACCTTGGTCTTGATCGGATACAATCGATAACAGCACACCATGAAGCCTCACAATCTCAAAAACATACAATTCGGCCAACTTTCAGGAGTAGTCAGCACGCACCGGTATAAGTGTGCTGACTAGTGAGTCATCAACAATAACCCATATTGCATCTTTCCTTTCGGGGTAGTGGAAAACCCGTTACAAATCCATGTGATCCGATCCCACTTCCATTCGGGAACCATAATGGCTGGAGTAACCAAAAGGCACTGGTGTTCAGCCTTTACTTGCTGACACACTAAACACTTAGAGACAAACTCTGAAATGACTCTTCCCTGACCATCAATACATTTCTTTAGGTCGTTATACATTTTCACACTACCTGGGTGGACGGACGAACAACCACTGTGTGAATCTCACAAATCTTCTGGATGAGCTCACTATCTTTGGTACACAAACCTATCTGAACATTCAACCATCAATACCAATACGAAAATTGACTCATTTTGATTCACACTGAGTTCCTTGGCTACAGTTTCTCGTCATCTTCTGAGCTCACGATTCATGAAGAAAAGTCGCTGACCCTCAACTCCGCTAGGACCAATCCATCACTAGATAAAGTCAACTAAGCGTTAAAGGCCTCAAGGCAAACAATGACTCCTACTCAAGCGTCGCTGACTACTCACCTTTCCCGGATAATAGTCGATAATCAACTCATAACTTTTATTAGTGCAATTACGTCGTTGCCCTTAAAGTCAACTCTTTTGAGTTACAGATACTTAGACTCTTGTGATCGATAAATTATCACACTCTCGCCATACAAATGTGTCACCAATCTCATGCAAAACCACACTGCGCCTAAATCATGGGTCAAATAGTTCTCTCATGAGTTAACCCTCGAGACATAGCAAACCTGCCTCTTGCATAAGCCACATCA